>NC_142463.1:91219660-91371175 GCF_049115385.1 Moschus berezovskii | reverse complement strand
AGAAACTAACTCCTGGAAAAGGGGAACTTGACTTAATTATATATCTTGCAAAGGATCTCACCCATTCTGGGCTCCATACAAACTTGTAAAGTAAATGAGTTGGAATACAATGTATCACCCTTTGGACTCCAGGGGCTGCTGCCAAAATCCTTTGGGGCATGTCACTAGTTAGCCGTAATTACCTGATTTTATATTAGCTCTGGGAACCAATCTGACTGAACGATAAGATTTGGCTCCTAGATAATAGCTAACATTAATAACTACCTAATATCACATGCTTAATATATGGCATCACCGTGATAAATGCTTTACTTCCCTCTTCTCATTTAATCCCAATAACAATCCTTTCATATTCATTTATTCATCTAGTCGGCCAATACTTTTTGAGCATTCACTGTTTGCAAGGCACTAGGCATCCAGTGGTGTACAAGATAAACATGGTTTTATTTTTCCCACTTTACAGATGAGGAAATGGATTCAGGGACTCTCAATGACTTACCTGTGATCACCAGGCTAATAAGTGGCAAAACTGCGTCTGAATCATCTTTTTTCTTCATTGAGTCAGAGAAATGGTTAATTAGTTAGTGTTAGTTGCTCAGTCGTATCTGACTCTTTGTGACCCCATGGACTGTAGCCTGCCAGCCTCCTCTATCCATGGAATTCTTCAGGCAAGAATACTGGAGTCAGTAGCCATTCCCTCCTCCAGGGGATATTCCCAACCCAGGGATCAAACCCAGGTCTCCTGCACTGCAGTGGATTCTTTACCATCTGAGCCACCAGGGAAGCCTCAGGGAAACGGTGCCCCTGATCAAAACTCAAGTGTGTAGCTCTTTGCAGGGTAGGGGTTGCTGTCTGGTTCCTCTCGAAATGGAAGGTGCCTTATGAAAATGAGTGTTTGGCTGGTAAAAGTACTTGCCTGCAATCCTTGCAGTGCACTCTCGGGTGGGGAGGGGTGACTGTGTCGGGGAACTGTCCCAACACCCTCCTCCAGACATAGCAGTATTGGGCTTTCAAGGGGACATAAAGAGGCTCTCTTTCCTGCCAGAACTGACGCAGACAAATGAAAGAATGCCTGTGGGAGGGAAGAAAAGGCATGGGTGGGGAGGTCTCTGGGGAGAGACTTAGGAGTCATGGGTGAGGTGCCCAGCAGCATTGCTGGTGGCCCTGACCATCCCCTGCTCCAGGCCAACTGGACAGTGTCCCTGGGAGGCACTGCATGGATGGGGAGTCTCCCCAGGGACCTTATGAAAGCTGTGAAGTAGCCCCAGACTCCCCTTCATAAACGCTCCTGCCCCACCTCATCCCCTGGCACACCCACGCCTAAGTGCTTGCTCACACAGGCAGGTGGCGCCCACGGGCTGTCAGGCTCTGTCAGTTTCTCTGTTCTGTTTTGTGCACTCATGTGTGCACAAGTGTGCCCACATTCTTCCCAGGTCAGTTGCTCAGTCACTTAGTCGTGTCTGACTCTTTGCGGACTGCTCCCATGGGCTACAGCAAGCCAGGCTTCTCTGTCCTTCACCATCTTCCGGAGTTTGCTCAAACTCATGTCCATTGGTCAGTGATGCCATCCAACCATCTTGTACTCTGTCATCCCTTCTCCTCCTGCCTTCAGCCTTTCTCAGCATCAAGGTTTTTTCTAATGAGTCAGTTCTTCACACCAGGTGGCCAAAATACTGGAGCTTCAGCTTCAGTATCAGTCCTTCCAATGAATATTAAGGACTGATTTCCTTTAGGATTGACTGGTTGGATCTCCTTGCTGTCCAATGGACTCTCAAGAGTCTTCTCCAACACCACAGTTCAAAGGCATCAATTCTTCAGCACTCAGACTTTTTTATAATCCAACTCTCACATTCATACATGACTACTGGAAAAACCGTAGCCTTGACTAGATGGACTTTGTTGACAAAGTAGTGTCTCTGCTTTTTACTATGCTGTCTAGGTTGGTCATAGCTCTTCTTCCAAGGAGCAAGCAGCTTTTAATTTCATGGCTGCAGTCACCATCTGCAGTGATTTTGGAGCCCCCCAAAATAAAGTCTCTCACTGCTTCCATTGTTTCCTCATCTGTTTGCCATGAAGTGATGGGACCTGATGCCATGATCTTCTTTTTTTGAATGTTGAGTTTTAAGCCAGCTTTTTCACTCTCCTCTTTCACTTTCATCAAGAGGCTCTTCAGTTCGTCTTCACTTTCTGCCATAAGGGTGGTGTCATCTGCATAGGAGGTTATTGATATTTCTCCTGGCAATTTTGATTCCAGCTTGTGCTTCATCCAGCCCGGCATTTCGCATGAGGTATTCTGCATATAAGTTAAATAAGCAGGGTGACAATGTACAGCCTTGACGTACTCCTTTCCTAATTTGGAACCAGTTCATTGTTCCATGTACAGTTCTAACTGTTACTTCTTGACCTGCATACAGATTTCTCAGGAGGCAGGTAAGGTAGTCTGGTATTCGCATCTCTTTCAGAATTTTCCATAGTTTGTTGTGATCCACACAGTTAGAGGCTTTGGCATAGTCAATAAGCCAGAAGTAGGTGTTTTTCTGGAATTCTCTTGCTTTCTCCATGATCCTACAGATGTTGGCAATTTGATCTCTGGTTCCTTTGCCTTTTCTAAATCCAGCTTGAACATCCTGAAGTTCTTGGTTCATGTACTGTTGAAACCTAGCTCGGAGAATTTTGAGCATTACTTTGCTAGCGTGTGAAATGAATGCAATTGTGTGGTAGTTTGAGCATTCTTTGGCATTGCCTTTCTTTGGGATTGGAACAGAAACTGTCCTTTTCTAGTCCCGTGGCCACTGCTGAGTTTTTCAAATTTGCTGGCATATGGAGTGCAGCACTTTAGCAGCAGAATCTTTTAGGATTTGAAATAGCTCAGCTGAAATTCCATCACCTCCACTAGCTTTGTTTGTAGTAATGCTTCCTAAGGCCCACTTGACTTCGCACTCCAGGATGTCTGGCTCTAGGTTAGTGATCACAGCATCGTGGTTATCTGGGTCATGAAGATCTTTTATGTGTAGTTCTTCTGTGTATTTTTGCCACCTCTTCTTTTTTTTTTTTTTAATTTATTCAGGCAAATGAAAAATATATTTGAGATTAATACATATATCACTAAAGTCTGTGATAAAACATTAGGAAAGAAAAGATGCTAGTGAATTCAACTCCTGTCACTAAACTAGAAGGTTTGCACTCCAATAAAATGAAGGTTCATATTGAACTTCCAGGTGGTTTTCAGAATTTTTTTTAATTTGATAAAATGAACTTTACTCTTAACCTTTGCCATGAAAATGGGAGTCACAATAAATCAAATTGAAATGTAGATTAAAAAAATGTTATTTTGTTTTTCAAACCCATGAATTATCTACCCTTTGTATCAGGAACTATGATAGACTGATAAAAGTGTAGCTCTTAACTACAATTTGTAAATAAAGCTAAACGTTTGCTACCTCTTCTTAAAATCTTCTGCTTCTGTTAGGTGCATACTGTTTATGTCCTTTATTGTGCCCATCTTTGCATGAAATGTTCCCTTGATGTCTAATTTTCTTGAAGAGCTCTCTATTGATTCTATTGTTTTCCTCTGTTGCTTTGCATTGATCATTTAAAAAGGCTTTCTTATCTCTCCTTGCTATTTTTGGGAACTGTGCATTCAGATGGGTTTATCTTTCCTTTTCTCCTTTGCCTTTCACTTCTTTTCTTTTCTCAGTTATTTGTAAGGTCTCCTCAGACAACCATTTTGCCTTTTTGCATTTCTTCTTCTTGGGAATGGTTTTGATCCCAGGTCAGTACAGCTATGGAATTCAGTCTCCTGCCATGGTGGACCCACTGTGGTTGGAGAGGGAGCTGGAAGCTGCAGGCATTAGGGCTAGACATGCAGTTGGTGTGGAATCTGGTAGGCCTTTCTGCAGACAGGTCACTCCTGTCACTTGGAGCCAGAGGGAGAGCAACATAGCTACCCTGTCCTCCCCAACCCCAGTCCTGGCCTCAGGCTGTGAAACAAAACATAAAGGCCTTTTCAAATGGATGCTTATCAGAAAGTAAGGAAAGGAGGCAAAGGATGGAAGGGAGACAGTCTAACACTTGCAGAGGGCATCCTGTGGGCTAGACTTTGGCCTTTATCTTGATGCTTTATTTTGTTCTCACAAGAATAAGTACCTCTCTTCTAAAGATGGGGTAGGCGGAGCTCAGTGGATTCAAGGAAGTCTTCTTGGAGCAGGTGGCTGAGCTTTTTAAAATTCATTTTTATTTTCCACCCGAAGGGTATAATCAAGGTAAAGACTAAGATGTTAAGAGTTAAAACGGCTATTGTCCTTCACTAAGCACTCCAAGTGGATTAATTTATTCGTCCTCACCACCCCCTGAGGAGTGCTATTGTGAACTCTATTTAACAGATGAGGAAACAGAGCCAGGGAGGGTAAATAAGACACCAAGGGCCGCGGGTAAAGTGCGGGACTGAGATACAAACCCAGGCAGTCTGGTCTCACGGCTGATTTCTTACAATGCCCAAGGACTGATGAGGCAGAGTCGGGAGAAAGAATATGTTTTACGAAGGAGAGCTGCATTTGGAGACAGAGGACCTCAGATGGATGCCCCAGAGTATTTGGCAGTCTAAGGCATATTTGGAGACAAAGTGTATTTTCTCCTTTACAGCTGACCTGGATGTATCCATCCTTCAGATTCCTATGGAAATAAAATACTATGTGCATTTTGCCGTCTTGAGACCTGATGCTGGGAACCAGAACCCAATGCCCTTTCACTCCTGTCCCCTCCCCTCCATGTATGCACCGAAACCCACAAGCCTGAACCTACACATGACTTCCCTCCCCCTACGCAGATGATGGACCCAGACACCTACACATGCGCCCATCTAGCTTTGTCCCATCCCGTCGCTCACCTCTTGGACCTGCACGCCCAGGCCCACATGATCCTACCCCTCTGCTTCCAAATGGGCCCCCACATTCACATGGGCAGGTACCCAAGCGCCCACCACGCACCCACCCACCTGGACAGACAGACGAGGCCTGTATGCCCACTACCCCACATGCAGCACCAGGGATTCCCACTGCTACAGAGGAGGCAGCTGCAAACCAGGGGCAAAGTCTAGCAGGACATTTGGGACTGAGGCCCAGGCACCTTACCAGGGACTAAGATTCCACATGCTGTGCAACGTGGCCAAACAAACAGAAAAAACCCAAGCAAAACAAAAAACAAAGAAACCCCACGAGTACCAGATGCTGGCAAGGACTTAATAAAGTCTCCCTGAGTTGGAGGGCAAATACCGAAGAAGAATCAGTGCTGTGAGCATACCCTCATGTGTGTGCTTAGTCGCTCCGTCATATCCAACTCTTTGCGACCCCATGGACTGTAGCCCGCCAGGCTCCTCTGTTCATGGGGATTCTCCAGGCAAGAATACTGGAGTGGGTTGCCATGCCCTCCTGCAGCGGATCTTCCCAACCCAGGGATTGAACCCAGGTCTCCCACATTGCAGGCGGATTCTTTACCGTCTGAGCCACCAGTAGCTAAAGAGAGTGGAAATCTTCTGGGTAAAGCACCATGCATAGGTCCCCTCCCAGAGGCCCTGTCTTGGATTTTTCTCCACACCCCACACAGAGGAGGACCAAGGGCTTGACCACCTCGCTGTGCAGGAAAGTGGCTGGGCTCTGGAATCCCACAGACCTGGGTTCCAATTCGGCCCTGACCCAGAGCAGCTATACCCTTGGAGGAGTCCCTCCAGCTCCTGTCTCCCTCGGAGTCCTGGGGGTGGAAGCGCCTGCCTCCAGGGCTGTCGTGAGGAAGACGAATGGCGTGGCGGGAGGCGTGTTGCCCGCTGTCAGCACTCACATCCCCGTGGCAGTCACTTAAAATTATCCTCCTTATTTTTATCTTTCGTCCTGGAAGTGCTCGTGCCTGAGGGGCTGGCAGCCCTGCTTCCTGAACTCCTTCCTCCTGGCATCTCACCAAGCTGTCTTCGAAGAAACCCTTTTCCACCCTGGCTGTGACCCCAGGTCAGGGATCAGGCTCATCCTCACCTCTGGGAGTCCTCTGGAGTTTTGGGGAGTGGAGGAAGCTGGCAGCTTCTCCCACCCCCCAGCTTCCTGCCCACCCACCAGGTGGCCTGCTCCCCATTCATCCTCTCCCCTCCCGCAAGCAAGGAGGGCACTAGCGCATCCTGAGCATATGGAGAAGGGGTTACTCGGCAGCCCCCTGACTCACAGTGCCGCAGAATAATCCGAGAGGGAAGGTGACTGATTTAGGGAACATGCCAATTTGATATCAGGGCTCGATCACTGGAACGCGGCTCCCCGGGGAAGAGAAAATGAAAAAATATGACTAAACTGTCCTCCTACACGGGCTGTCATTAAAACAGTGCTCGGTGTGTCACAGATATTTTTTGCTTCGTCTCCAAATAATTTGTTCTTCCAGCTTTAAAAAAAATTTTTTTTAATTTAATTTTTATTACCCCTTCCTCCACCTCCCGAGTAGGTGTGCCCTTTGCTCTGTGAGGCCAAGGGAAGGTCAGAGGTGTGTCCTCCAGGCCGTGACCCTCCAAGGAAAGGAGGTGAAGCCCCCAGGCCTGGTCTACAGCTGAGACAGAATCCTCCGTCCTGCCCCCCACCCTTGTCTTCCCTCTTCTCTGTCCCTTTCTTCCTCTTCCTCCTCATTTTCCTCCTCCCCTCCCTGCTCCCCCTTCCTTTCTCTTCTCTCCCTCCCCTTCCTCTTCCTCTCCCCCCACCACGCCCCCCTGCACCCCCGCCACGCCACACCTCTGCAAGGAACACATCGTGAACTGAGGTCTCCAAGGCCCCCACCCCCACCCTCACCATGGCCTATGCAGGCCCTGCTGCTCTGTTGTGCTGTGGAGGAGGAGTTGCAGGAAACTGTTTAGGAGAAAGAAATCCTCAGAAAGGTCGGGCCAGTCCAGGCCATGCCATGAGCGCCCAGCCTCAGCCAGAGGGCATTTCCCTCCCCACACACTCAGCACTCTGGTGACCCCCCAGCCAGCCCTTTGCCGAGGCAGCATCCACCAACCCCAGCCAGGAGCTTCCCATGCTGCCACCATGCAGCCCAGTCTGGTGACATGCCTATTCCTGTCATCCTTAGCTCCCGAGGAGAGAGTACGTCAGTGTGTTTACTACGTGCCAGGTACTGTGTGGGGATCTGTAAATAAGGCCCATTTCCTGCCCCTGCATCCTGGTGATGGGTGGAGGGGGGGACACGCAAACATGTTAACAGATTAACACAAATGGCTAAGATGACCTCAAGCAAAGTGCTGTGAAGGAGGTGGGGAGAGAGACAGCTTTAGTGTCCAGGTGCCAGCCCTAGTCGCTGAGGAGTGGGGTCCTGAGGGGAAGAACTCCACTCGGCAAAGATCCAGGGAAGAACCTTCCAGGCAGAAAGAGAACACACAGCCCAGCAAAGGCCAAAATTGGGAATGGTCTTGGCATGTCTGAAAGGCAGGACACAGGCCCATTGTGGAGCAGAGGGGAGCGGGGAGCAGTGAACAAGTCCTGACCCGTGGAGGCAGCCAGCCACAGACCACAGGGCCCTCACTCATCGGAAGGGATTAGGGATGTATCTTAGGGTTACGGAAAGCCTCTGGAGGGTTCAAAGCAGATGGCAAAGTGGTCTGGTTTATGCTTTAAAAGTTAACTCTGAGGGGTGTGTGAAGGATGGATTATGGGGAGAGAGAGGGGCAGGGTGCCAAATAAGAAGGCTGATGGCAGAGGCCAGTGGTGGGGACTTAGACGCAGTTTGTCTGCCCTGCCCCCTTGCCGAGTCCCAGGCTCCTCAGGCCTCAGGTGTCCAGATCCTCCCTGTGCTTGCAGCTCTGCCACAGCCCTCATCACAGCGTTGTATTTATTTATTTGCCTGCCTGTCTCCATGTAGGATTGTAAACTCAGAGGGCTGGGATTGTCTTCTTTGGCCATCTTCCTGTCTTCATCCAGCTTGGGCCAGAGTGGCTACTCAACAAGCATCCATTGACACAGAGCCCTCCTTTTCCATCATCATTTAAGCTAAAAGTCAACCTGTCTAATCATGTTTATAAATTTAAGAATCACCATTCACACTAAGTCCTGAGGAAAACTCACCTCCTCCAGGAAGTCCTCTTTGATTTTAGAGGATACTTTGCCATATTCTCTCAGCCTGTGGACTCCCTGGTTCAAATCTATACTTCCCTAAAATGTGGTTTTTCAAGAGGTCTTCCTGCCTGTTCTGCTTCTCTTCAGTAGTTGATTCAGTAGATAATTATCATTCAGTCTTGGCTTAAATGTCAGAAACACCTTCCCTGATGATGGTGTAGAGGAGCCCCCGCCCACCTACCCACTGTTATTCTCTTTGTGATACTCTATTATCTTCTACTTATGTGCTTGTTTATTTATTTATTGTATAATCTCCCCAAATACAATGTAAGTTCCAGGAAGTGGGGCCTGGTCTATCCTGCTCACAGCTGCCTCCCGAGTGCCCAGAACCACACCTGGCCTGTGGAAGGCCCTTGGGGATTTTTTTGTGATGACTCCTGAGCTCTTCCTGTGTGTACAGTGTTCCTATAGGCACCATGGCCCTTCAGGCCAAAGGCAAACCACCTGCCTGAGACTCACACTTTGGATGGTAGGCTCACAGGTCAGAGCAGTGCCCAAGAAATGATACAACAGGTGCTGTCAGGGCAGGAGCAGAGGGAAGTCAAGGGCCCAGGCGGACTTCGTGGAGGCCATGAGGGCTGAGGTGAGCTTTGGATACTTGTTCCCACTGCCAGGGCTTTGCTGGTGGTTGTTGCTTCTCCAACTTGAAACCCTGGGGCCCACGCTCTTCATCCCACTTTGCTGACTCCGGTTCGTTCTTCCAGTTTGGAGCCCCTTCAGGAAGCTTTTCCTTGTCTCAGATGCCCAAAGCAGTGGGACCCTGGATGTCCCTCTTTATAAGGCTGCTCACGCAGCTTTGAGATGGCCTTTTATTTCTTAGGCTCCTTCAGCATACACTCACATTCGCCTGTGCACACACAAGAAAGCTGACTCAGTGAGGACAAAGAGAGCTTCTGACTCACTTCTGATTCCCTAAGATCGAATACCATTCCTGGAATATCGTAGATGTTCAGAAATTATATGCAGAATAAATGAAGAAGAAGGCTTTCCAGGTGGCACAGTGGTTAAAAAAAAAAAAAAAAATCCACCTGCCAATGCAGGAGATGCTAGAGCTCTGGGTTTGATTCTTGGGTTGGGAAGATCCCCTGGAGTAGGAAATGAGAACCTGCTCCAGTATCCTTGCCTACAAAATTCCATGGATAGAGGAGCTACGGTCCATGGGGTTGCAAGAGTCGGACATGACTGAGAGAACACACAGCACAAATGAAGAAGGGGATTGTGTTCTTCCCTGACGGGCGAAGAGCTCCCAAAGTACGTGTACAACTCATCCGTTCCTTCGGTAAATATTTATGGAGCGCTTACTCTGCATCAGGCCCTGTTCTAGACTCTGGAGATATAATTGTCAATAAGACAAAACAGACTGCCTGCATTCAGGGAGTTCACACGCTAGCTGATGGACAGGTAAGACAGGAGAAGTAACTGAAGTAATCAGTTCGATGGTGACAATGCCATGGGGGACAGTAAAGCAGAGGAAGGGGCAGGGAGTGTCGGGGATGCGAGCGATATGAGCAGGAGTGTCAGGAATGGTTCCCCAAGGAGGTGTTGGTGGGGATGCCTTGAGGGAGATGAGGGTGCTGTGTGGAGCTCATGCATTTGAAGCTCAGTCCCATCCCTCCTGCAGAACCTTCCTCCAGCAAGTCTCCCTGTTTCTTCTGAATCACTGAATGCTCCTCTCTAATGGACCGTTCTCATCGGTATTCAGACATCCTGTTTTTCTTCCTTCTTAAAATACCTTCCTTTCCCCCCCACCTCCCTGCTAACAAACCCTCTCCATTTCTTTGCTTCTCTTTTCAGCAAAACTCCCTGAAGGAATGCTCTGATTCATCTCCTCCCATTCTCTTTCTTCTTTTCTTTTTAACTTGATAAACATTCATTGTGCTGCCCTTGTGCCTGGTACCTTACAAACACTGACTGACTTAATCCTCCTATTAGCCCTCTGAGGTAGGTGGCCTCAGATTGGGATATAGAAGCAAAGAGAGGTAAAATAATTTGCCTAACGTCACACAGCCAGAAAGCGGTAGAGCTGGGACTCGAACCCTGGTGGCCTGGGGCCCAGATATGTGCTCTTAATCACTCTGCTCCATACCCTCTGGTCACAGCTCTAGAAAACGGCCTCACTCGGGAATTCTCAAGCCCCACTCTCCTGAAACTCTTCTTGTCCAGTCACCTGTGGCCTCCACATTGCTAGATCCCGTGGTCATTTGTCTCCCTTCATCTTTCCCGATGTCATGAGACAGCAGCGTTTAGCACAGTTGATGGCTCTGCTCCTTGTCATGCTCTCTTCCCGTGGCTCCCTGGACAGCACCCTGGCCAGCCCAGTTCTCCCCGCTCGGTTTCACTCCCGCAGTCTCCTTTACCTGCTTCTCTTCTCTCCCTAAGCTGTGCGTGTGGGAGAGCCACAGCTGGCTCCTTCATCCTTCTCCGTCTACACTCGCTCCCTGATCACCTCATGTAGTCTCCTGACTTTAAAGGCTCTACATGCTAAGACTCCTATGTCTGTAATTCCTGTGCAGACCTTTTCTCTAACTCCAGGCTTATTTATCCATCTGGGTTCTTCACATCTCCACGCGGGTATATAATAGAAGTCTCAAGTTCAACCTGTCCACCTGAACTGCTTTCCTGCCCCTCCCTCCCTACACCTGCCTCACCCATGTGTCTTTGTTGACAGAGAGCTCCATCCTTGCAGGTGCTCAAGCCAAGAGCCTTCGCATCTTCCCTGACTGTTCTGTTTGCCTCACACCCCACTTTCCATCTGTCAGAAATCTTGCTGACTCGTCTTCCTTCAGAGCCCACACAGGACCTGACCACTTCTTGCCATCTCCCCTCCTGCCATGCTAATGCATGCCACCATCCTCCATGGGTTACATAATGTCCTCCTAGCTGGCCCCCCACTTGTGCCCCTGACCCCTTATCTACTCTTATCACAGTGGCCAGTGCCACCCTTCTAAGACTTAAGTCAGAGCATGGTTTCCTCTTCTCTCAGTCTTCTGAGGGCTCCCCATTTCATCCAGAGGCAAAGCTTTTATGGTGTTCTCCAAGACCTCCCCCAGTTTCCTCTCAGAGTTCACACTGCTCCCCTTCTGGGACTCTTCCTGACATGCTGTTTCCTGTCCCTCAGCTCCTCAGGAACACTCCCACCTTAGGACTTTGCCTGTGGATGTTGCCACGGCTGAAATGCTTACCCTCCCAACTGCCCTCACAACCCACTCCCTCAGAGTCACTTGCCCAGGCTTCCCACTTTCTCTTTCTCTGCTGTTTTTCCTCCACAGCACTTTTCACCTCGTAACACATGGCAAACTTTTCTTCTTGAGGTAAACCGACCCTCACTGGAAGGTGAGCTCCACGGGAACCGGGATCTTTGTCTTCTTCAGGGATATTCTGAGCAGCTAGGTCAGAACCTGCCAGAACCACACTCTGTGGACACCTATTCGGTGATTTTCTGGGCGAAGGCTTCCAGGCCGGAGACAGATGGTTACGAGGGTCCCGTCGGGTCCTCCTTCGCTCGTAGAGCAGGGTCAAGGGCCAGCAGTCTGTCCACAGGGCAGACCCACTGTCAAGGCTGTGCTGTCTTGCCCCACATCTCCTGGCAGACCCCTATTCCTACAGGGTGGGGGAGGTGACACCTGTGGCCTGGCCCAGGTGGCGCAGCAGGACTCAGAGCCCAGCAAACCCCAGTCCAGCAGCCACGTCACCGTTTACCCAGACAGACCCATTACATGAAGATAACCACACAGCCCTGGTCTAAAGGGCTCACCTCTGTATGCCTCCCACTTCCCTGAGAGCCATAACCAGAAAAAAGACCTGTGCCAGCAAGCTTGCTGCCCGCCAGTGGTAGGAAATGGGTTTCCAGGGGACGGGAGTCAGCGGACGGCCTTCGGTCCTCCAGCCAAACCCCCTCCACCCCCCTCCCCCCGCCAGGTTCCTCAGTCTTTCTGCTGGTTTCTTCGCTTCTTTCTCTAAATGTGTGTTTGCCTCTTTCCATTCCGCTTCTCCCTCATCCCTTCTCTCTCTGGCCCTCTGCAGTTTTCTGTCTGTGTCTCTGAGCTTCTCTCTGTCTGCCTCGTTTTCCGTGTCTTTCTCTCTGTGTGTCTCTTACCTCTGTCTCTCTCTGATCTTTGCCCTCCTTCTCCTCCTGCAGCTCACCTCATCCCACCTCATGGTTTTCCCAGGTGGCGCAGTGGTAAAGAATCCATCCACCAACTCAGGAGATGCGGTTTCAATCCCTGGGTCAGAAAGATCCCCTGGAGAAGGAAATGGCATCCCACTCCAGGAATCTTGCCTGGAGAATCCCATGTACAGAGGAGCCTGGTGGGCTACAGTCTATGGGGTTGCAAAGAGTTGGACGCGTTCGGGCACACACATTCCATTTCATTACCATCCCGTCTCTTCTTCCCACCCTCTCTTTCTGTTTTATTCTCCCTCTGATCCTCCCCTTCCTCTCCTGTCATCACCACCCTCCTGCAATTCTGGCTTCTTCTCTTGGTCTCTGGCCTTTGGTGGGGGTGGGGGGCAGCTCTCTGCTCCCTTCATCAGGTCCACTGAGAATTTCTGCATATCTTCCCCCTAACCCTACAGATAGGACTTCTGTCTGTGACCTTGGTGTGTAGCCTGAACAGAGCCTGCTGTCAGTCCCCGCCCTCCCAGCTCCTCTGCCCTCTTTGCCAAAGCTCTGGTCCACCTGCCTGGGGTGGACTTGTCTGGTGGCCCATGGCCTTTGCCAGTACCTGGGATTTTTCCCCTTTCTCCAGAGCTGTCCCTGCCATTCAACCTAAAGTATGAGGTTGGTTCCCTGGGAAAGCTCCCTCCAAATTACAAATCCTTCTCTTCAGCTCCTCCCCTGACCATGAATTTTCCTTCCCAGGGCACTCCAAAGCGATTCCTTGTCAGATTTAAGTCCTGCCCATCTCTCTCTTTTACAGCCAGCATGTCAGATAACTTTATAAAACTTAAGGCCAGCCTCTGGTTTATTTGCTTCGATCTGGCCAGTTTTAAATCTGACTTCCTTGCTGGCTCTTCCTTTTCCCAACCAGTGAGTGCTCACTCCTGCTACTCTAGGATAGAGAGGTGAGGGAACATGTGAGCAGTCCTTTATCTTAGGGGCTTTTGTTTCAGTTGGAAATATTAGGTACCTGAAGGCAGCAAGCAGATCTGACTGGGCCCAAAAGATCTTGGGCAGATGTACTTTTCCCTTCCTCTCTAACTCTTTCTCTAGCATGATTATATTCTTCTCTGTTTATCATTCTCTCCTTCTGTCTCTGCAGACAGCCTTCCCTTCCCTCCTCACCCCCACCTGCCAGAAGGGTATTTTAGTAGAAGGTTGGAAGGTCACTGAACATTCAGATGACCTCGTGTCCATGAGGGGCTTTGTAAAATGGAAAGGATAATAGAAAGCGTAAGCTCACGGTTTATAAATACTTCTCAGCCTCCGTGGACAGAAGAACCAACTCTTTATTGCCTCGGCAGTGTTTCTCCTTGCGCTTCCCAGGTGGTGCCATTGGTAAAGAATCCTTCTGCCAATGCAGTGGATGCAGGTTCGAGACCTGGCTCAGGAAGATCCTCTGGAGTAGGAAATGGTAACCCACTCCAGGACTCTTGCCTGGAGAATCCCGTGAACAGAGAGGAGCCTAGCAGGCTACAATCGTGGGGTTGCCAAGGGTCGATCGTGACTGAGCGCACATGCGCAGACACACACAGTTTCTCCTTGGCTCTTACCCCTGGCTTCTAACTAACACCACCCCAGCCCAAAACCTCAGTTTTGCCCCCAGGAGCCTGCTGGTCTCTCTTTCCACATGCCCACCACCCCCCGCCCTGCCCGCATCACTGGCATCCTCACACGCACAGAGCTTCCTTGGAGGACTACAATGTGTTAGGCAGGGAACAGGCCTCTGCTAAATGCTGCAGGAATTCCCCGTCACACCATGCCCAGGTTGTGTTTACATCTCTGTTGAATGCTGGTTGTGATAAACAGCTCACTGCCTTTAGGTAGTAGGCTTAGTGGTCAAGAATATGTGCATTGGGGGTCACACAGTGACACCATCTACTGGTTGTGTCACATCAGGCACATTTATTTAACTTTTCCGAGTCTCCATTTCCCTCTTCATTAAAAAGACAACAACAACAAAAAAATACCTTTGTCAGAATGTTGTGAAAAGTCAGGGAGGTAATGCAAGGAAAGTGCTTATCACAGGGCCTGGTGCTTTGTGCATGCTCAGTAAGTGTTAGCTATTTTATTATTAACTCACAAGGAATCCTTTGCACAGTTTTGAACTGAAATTGGCCTCCCAGCAAATTGAAGAGGGCCTGGTTGTGCTGTCTGCTGCTGCTGCTGCTGCTAAGTCACTTCAGTCGTGTCCGACTCTGTGTGACCCCATAGACGGAAGCCCACCAGGCTCCCCCGTCCCTGGGATTCTCCAGGCAAGAACACTGGAGTGGGTTGCCATTTCCTTCTCCAATGTATGAAAGTGAAAAGTGAAAGTGAAGTCGCTCAGTCATGTCTGATTCGTGGCGACCCCATGGACTGCAGCCTACTAGGCTTCTCCGTCCATGGGATTTTCCAGGCAAGAGTACTGGAGTGGCTTGCCATTGCCTTCTCCGTGTGCTGTCTAGAGCTACACAAAAGACTCTTAACCCCTCTTGCATGGAATAGCCCTTCTTGGGTTTGAGGACAGCTTTCATGTGCCTTCTAAATCCTCTCTCCCTTAAACATCCCTAGTTTCACCACCTGGTCCTCATACTTTTCATGCTTCCCAGGCCCCTTGCCATCTAGGTCACTGTACTTTGTACACACTCATCAATGCTTGCCCAAAAATACACCTTTGGAAGTGAAGGTGAGACTATGAATTTGGCCTGACCTGCCCAGGTTGCAAATGGGACTGTAGTGCCCTTGACCTGGACGTCATAAATAGTCAAAGCCTCATTAGTGTCTCTTTGTTGATTGACTTGGCAACCTGTGACCAACAAAAAGCTCCTGATTTTCACATGAACTTCTCAAGCCCACCCTTATCATACTTGCCGAATTAATTTTTGAACTAATGCAGGGTGGATGTTGTGTCTATTCAGTTGCATTGTATTTATTTGACCACTACCTTATGTTGAAGATCTATTTTTAATATCACTGTTTGAATAGATAATACACTTCTATATTTAGAAATCAAAAAATATAACAGCGTAAACTGTGAAAAGTTCCTAGGCCATCCCATCTGTCTAACCTTCTCTCTCCTTACATAGATAGTGAGCACGTTCTTAGTCTCTTGTGGACCTTTCCAGGGTTTCCTTATGCAGTTACAAGCTGGTACCAATACTGGCTCTTGTATTTCACCCGCTTTTTGCACAAACAGTAGCATATGGAGCACTCTGCTCCAAAGCTTGCTTTTTTCGCCTGACAATGTCTGGGATCCTTCTGAATCTTCAGTCCCCTATCTGACATAGTTTCACATCTACCAGACTTGTGACATGTGTATATAAAGTAAGCACGTCATCAATGTCTTCATCTAAGTTGTTGACAGAAATGTGTGGAACCTGGAAGTCTGTACCAAGTTGATGCCCATCCATAAATCAACCCTGCCATGCACAGTCTTCTAGTGGTACAACTAATTAGACTGATCCTCAGCCTATTTCTCCTTCTTCTTCTCAAGGATAATGCACAAATCTATTGAATGCCTCACTAAAGAACTGGGCATATAAAAGCTTCCTGATTTATCAGTCTAGAACAGTGGTTCTTCACTAGGAAAGGTTTTTCCCTAGGAAACATTTAACAATGTCTGGAGATATTCATGGTTGTCACTACCGATTGTATGAACTGGGGGAGAAGGGCCTTCCACTGGCATCCAGTGGGTGGAGGCCAGGATGAGGCTGAACATCCAGCAGTGCGCAGAGTAGCCTGCTTTCCCCACTCACACACACACAGTAAAGAATTAACAGCTCTGAATGTCAATAGTGCCAACGTTGAGAAATCCTGATCTAGAACCGTGTAACCGATGCCTCTTCAAATTATTCATCTCTGTTGTCAAATTTTAAAACAGCATCCTGCTTCTTTAATACTAGATGCACAGTTATATCCTTTCGTTGTTATTGTTCAGTTGCTAAGTTGTATCTGACTCTTTGTGACCCCATGGACTGTAGCACGCCAGGCTCCTCTGTCCTCCACTACCTCCCAGAGTTTGCTCAAAATCATGTCTGTTGAGTCGGTGATGCTATCTAACCATCTCATCCTCTGCCTCCCCCTTCTCCTTTAACCTTCAATCTTTCCCAGCATCAAGGTCTTTTCTAATGAGTCTAGATCTAGATCCTTATCAAAATTTAAAAAAATTTTTTTTCTAAAGATTGATTTGACTTCTGGTTTTGACAAATTCATGCTGATTCTTCACGATCACCACTTTCCAAAAGTTATATTAGCATAAATTTATTTTTGGCAAAACAGAATTCCCTGGTTGAATGAAAACTCATCTAGACTCTCCAGTCTCACATTGATAGTCCCCAGATTTGAGAGGCTGCTTCTTTCTCAGGGAGCAAGTTCCTACTGGGATGCCCTGCTCCATGGAGATATCTCTGAGTAGGAGTTTCCTCTCTAGTGATTTCTGTCCAGTTTCCCAGGACTGCTCATGTTCCTGGTGATGACTTCTGCCTTCTGTCCCTCCCATGCCTCCCCTCCCAGCCTGAATGACACAGACTCTGTGGCAAGTTAGGAAGTCATATGGAAATGTCTTTTTCTCTTTAAAGGTGCCCATTTCCCACTTAGGGAGGTAACATGTCCCCAGATGAATATCAAAAACCTTGACAAATGGAAAAATAAATAAAACATTTCTCATACCTCTTTAGAAGACCAAGTCTAAAGAGGATTGAGCTAAGGTATTAAAGGAGTTGTCCGTGTCCAGCAGAGCTGTCAGCCAGCAGTGCTCCATCTACATATTCACTGAACTCCTGCTATAACCAAAATGCTGTTAGGGCACTATTCGTTCAGGGATCAAGAAAGCGTGAACTCGGCTCCTGAGGGACTGACAAGAAGTGGCCTGCGTAGTGCAAAAGCATGAATGTGGAACAGATCTGCACGTGAACCCCACGGAGATGGTGAGGTTGTGTTAATTAGACCTAATTCTTAATGCCTCAAAGTGTGTGTCCCCTCTAGAAGAATGGAGCAGCAATAGCTATCTTGTGGTCATGAAAACAAAATGAGAATAAGCGTCTGAAATGCCTCGTGCACATAATAAGAAGCCAATATTGTAGTTATTACTGAATACACCAATATCCTAGTACAGATATGTGGCATGCAGAATCTGATAAGCACCAAAAAAGGCACAAAGGACTCTGGACACATAGAGGAAGAGCCCCTGAAGTCACTGAAAGTATTGTAAAGAACACGGAACTGGGGGCCAGTGGAAGACCTGATTTTGAATCCCTCCTCTGTCACTCAGCAGCTCAGCAAACATGGACGCTTTGCTTCCTTTCTCTAAGCTTCTGTTTTTTTAATGTAAAAAATGTAGAGATGATAGGACCTACCTAAACTGTTCAGATGCTTGCTGAATCCATGTTTGAGCTTTAACCGGGGAGACTTCTTAAAACAGGCAGCATTTGAGTCAAGCCCTGAGCAATGAGGAGGCTGTTCACTAGGGCAAAAGGACCAAGAAGACTTCTCTTGGGTGAGACCTCCAAGGGTGAGATAAGAGCTGAGCTAAGAAGGGAGTCATGAATATTTGTGGAACTCTCCAGGAAGTTAATAACATAAGCTTGGGGTAGCAGACAGACCTTGATCAAGTCATCTAAGTTCTCTAAGCCTCAGATTCTTCATCTGTAAGAAGCAACCTGCAAGGTGGATGTGAGTCTTCAGTAACATGTGAAAGCACTTAGCGCAGTGTCAGGCACATGGTAAGTGCTTAATGGACCATCAGTGACCTATGGCTCGGGGCTTGGTCTTGGGGCTGGAAGGTCCTTGTGGGCCAGTCCCCAAGGGCCTTGCATGCCAGGTCAAAGAGGCAGCCAGTTTTGGGGGCAAGAGGAAACCATTTCCAGCTTTCGAGAGTGACAGGACAGAGTTTTAGGTTAACCCTGAGCTACAATGTGGAGGGTAGGCTGGTGAGGACGGTGGCTAGAGGCAGCAAGACCAGTTGGCCCAGAAAGCTGGGGTGTAGTTTAGTTTTTGCCATGTTTTTACTCTGGACTCTGAGCAAGTCCCACAGACTCAGCAAGGCCCCAGGCTCACAGCTGGGCTGAGCTGAGGTCCTGGGGAGAGTGGGGAGTTCTGGCCCCTCCCCGCCGGACTCTCTTCCACCACCCTCACCAGCCTCCCTGTAACAGCTGCGCTCCCACCCCCAGTCCCTGTTTGGAGCAGTGATTAATACAGGTTTAAAATAATCTTTGTCTTCTCCCTTTGTCCGCCCCCAGCACAGCCGCTGCTCTCCTCCCATCCCCCAACCCCTTCCCTGGCCACACCTCAGAAACCAGCCTCCGGGCAGCTGGGGGGTGCCGGGGGCCCTGCCTGGCTCCTTCTGGCATGGTCACACTATGTACACTCCAGACTCAGAGAGACAGCACGCCTTTCCTCCCAGACTCCTCCTCGGGCCTGGGCCCAGCAGTGCTTTCTTCCCCACAGTTTTGGGCAGGGACAGAGCGAGGCTAGCAGGAGACCGTCTCCCTCCTCACTCACCCTGCCCTCCAGCAGTGAAGGGATCTGGCCTGATGGACTGTGAACTGGATTCTGGAGGCCCTGCCTCCCTCCAGTGTGGAGAGCTGGTCACTTCTTCTAGACATATGTGGAGCTCCCCATTTCTCAATTTCCCCATTGGTCATCTGGCTTCTTTTCCTTTCCAAAGAGCTTTTTTTTTTTTTTTCATTTCCTCATTGAAACTCCGATACTCTGGCCACCTGATTGCAAAGAGCCAACTCACTGGAGAAGACCCTGATGTCAGGACAGATTGAGGGCAGGAGGAGAAGGGGGTGGCAGAGGTTGCAGTGGTTGGATGGCATCACCGAATCAATGCGTATGAGTTTGAGCAAACTCTGGGAGATGGTGAAGGACAGGGAAGCCTGGTGTGCTGCAGTCCATGCAGTCACAAAGAGTCAGACATGACTGAGTGACTGAATAACAGCAAACCACTGATGCTCCTAAATTGGGGGTATGGATTTTGTCATCCCATTAAAACGATGTAGAAACCAAAGCTTGGAGAGACTGAGTGGCTTCCTCAAAGGTCAGAGTCAGCTCCAAAGCAGTACCTTGTCCGTCCTGATGAGCCCACCCACCAGCCTGCCTCCCTCTGAAGTTACTGGGTCTCCTGTCCTAGTCCATCAGTCCACCAGAGCACCAGTGACAGCCTCACCACCTCCCACTCACCAGAATAAACCTTCATCTAACAGACATTTGCCCCTCGGAGCCAGGCAACTTGAGGTTAGTGCAGGGCTTCTGTCTGGTTCCAGCCAGAGGTTCAGGCTCAGGGGAGGACACGTGGGCATGGATAAGGCAAAACAGCAGACAGTGGATCGAAATGTATATGATCAAAGTGTCAAGTCCTGGGGTATCATAGTTCAAGGGATACAAAGATATTTCCTCCATGTCTCTCATCTTCCAGAGAGGGTAACTGAGGCCCAGAAAGGGGAAGGGGCACTTGGAGCCACCAAGCTGCAGGGTGACAGGCTGACCTCCTCTGCCAGCTGTGGAGGCCACCCTGGACTGCCACTGTGTCACGTGAGGTATAGAGGCTGCCCGCACGATCCTTCCCTCCTGGTGACATCAGAGGTGACAGCACAAAGAGAATTTGTTTTCCCAGGACAAGTAGCCACAGTCAGAAGGGGTTAGGAAAGAAAGAAAGGTGGCAGGTGACGGGGGAGGCCGACCCGGAGAACACTTGAGAGAGAGAAGGAGAGAAGCTATGCGTGGGCAGGTGGTAGGAACTGGAGACGCCGCAGCCTTGGCCGGGTGCTCACTTGGCTGCCAGGCCACACGGTGCATCTCAGAGCAAAAAAGGCACTTTCTCTGCTTGGTCTGGTGGGAGAGTTGATGAGCTCATGCCTGTGCTCAGACAGAACTGACAAATGCCGAGTTAATCCCGGATCACTTGCTTGGGATTAAAAAAAGAGAGATGGGATGGAGGTGGGGAGATGTGTCACACTGGGTAGGAAAGGGAGACGGGAGTATGTTTGCTGGTCTGGATGGAGTCAGGCTAAATATTTAATGTTCTTGACAGAGACCTGGAGGGGGCCGTTTCGTTCTCTAAACAGTGACACGCAAGGCTCCTGGGCAGGGAGTCAGAGGACCCAGCAGTCGGGGAGCTGCTTCCAGCTGCCTCTTAGGGGCAAGGCAGGAGAGAGAGAAGGATGCAGTGGAGGATGTGGGAGCAAAGGGCCAGTACAGCTGGAGGCTGGAGGGCGGAGGGGGCCGGGACCAACCGAGCGCTCCCTTTATTAAAAAAATAACAGTTCATTCTTTACATTTGGAATAAAAACCTGTTGTAATTACCTAGCAGTGGGAAAGCAATTTCCAAGCAGCTTTATTGTTCTGCTCACCAACCAAATGTGCAACGAAACATCCACCCGGGAATAGCAGGAGCGAAGCCACACGGCAGTAACTATGATATTTAAATGTTTCCACAGTAGAAATCTCAATAAGGTTTAAATGAACCACAAGCTGATTTCTCTCCGGATTATTTTTTCTCCTCCTCCTTTATTACTTAAGACATTGTGCTCCTACACTGCATTTCTATGGCACTAGCAAAGAAGTCCTAGCAGGAAACTTCAAAACTTTGTTACCATTCTGAGCACCTCTCACCCAGTCCCATTTCCCAGAGGAGTTAGGTGCCCTCCATCTACTCGAGACCTTAGCTGGGTGAGCCTGGGGCCACTGAGTTCTCACCTCAGATCCCAAAGGTGCCCTGTGTAGAGTGCACCCAGGCTGGCAAATGCTCCGCGGTCCCCACGTCCTTAGTCACCCCTCTGACAGTAGTGGTTGCCGGCTTTTAACCTGGTGAGAGCAGATAAGCTTGATCAAGACCATGTCTCAAGTGTCCTCCGCTGAGTCCAGATTGGGTTGGGGTCCTGGCAGTAGCTGATATCTGAGAGCAGAATGTTTGACATCTCCCTGTATTCCTGTCACACAGATAATTCTTTGAATACTAGGCAAGTTCTAGTCTTAGAGGGAGATACAAAGAAGGGTAAATTTTATTCTACCAACCTATAAATGTCTAATGCTCCCTTGGTGGCTCTGTCAGTAAAGAATCCACCTGAAACGCAGGAGGCCTGGGTTCGAGCCTTGGGTTGGGAAGATCCCCTGGAGAAGGAAATCTCTACCCACTCCAGTATTCTCACCTGGAGAATTCCATAGGCAGAGGAGCCTGGTGAGCTACAGTCCATGGGGTTGCAAGTGATGGACACGACTTAGCTATTAAATTACCACCACCACCATAAGCATCTAATAATAGATAGTCCTATTACAGGCAGCTAATTTATTAAGCTACATATATACACACACACACACACACATACATATACATGTACATTTAATCATTTAATCCTCACAGCAACTTTAAGAATGGTCTCTACTATCATCATGTCAGGTTTCAGGTGAGGAAACTGAGGTACCATTCCCTTCTCCAGGGGAGTCTTCCTGACCCAGGGATTGAACCCTGGTCTCCCTCATTGTAGGCAGATTCTTTACCATCTGAGCCACCAGGGAAGCCAGCTGAGGTACAAGGAGCTAAAGTAACTCGCCCAAGATCTCACAGGCGGTAATGTCAGAGCTGGGACTGACCCAGACAGCTTAGCTGTAGTGTAAATGCTGACCCTTCACTGCCGCCCTGTCTCACCAGCCTGCCCCCCGATTCCCCTCCTCAAGTCTGCATTGCAGAAACATTGGCCTCCCTTAGAATTAAAGTGTTTGGAATCTTCTGGATGAGCCAACAGTGGAATAAATAAGTGGTGAAACTTGTGGAGGTACTTTCCTCAGAGACCTTGAAGCACTGCAGAGACCACACACCCAGATGAGAGCCCTTCCTCTTGGAGGCAGGAAACTAATAAAGACAGCCCCCTTGAATTCAACCATTGTCTTCCCAACACTATACTTGCATCTGGACACCCAAGCAAGCTTCTGTTTGCAAGGCTGAGATAAATCATGTTCAAACTCTCACACCATATGGTTCTTCTCAGCCCTATAACACATACAGAGCTGGGGAAGAATGAAAAGCTCTGCTCATGGACTTTCATTTCAATTTTTGAAAAACAGGCCATATCTAGGAATATTTGGCCAGAGAAGTGCCTTCGTGCTGTTTCCCGCTCAAGGCAGCATCTAAGAGTGGTCATAAGAGTAACTCCCAGAAGCTGAGAGGCCAGCATACAAATACATTGACCCAGAACCTTCCCTCACAGATGGAAATCCAACCCACCACACTCCAAGCCAGGTCCCCATCAATGAATATTTATGATGCCTGTATTAGTCAGAGCTCTCTGGAGAAACAGAACCGATAGGAGATACATGTTTCATATAAGAAATTGGCTCACATAGTTATGGGTTTCCCAGGATTCACTAGTGGTAAAGAACCCGCCTGCTAATGCAAGAGACATAAGAGATGTGGGCCTGATCCCTGATCAGGAAGATCCCCTGGAGAAAGGCACGGCAACCCACCCCAGTATTCTTGCCTGGAGAATCCCAAGGACAAAGGAGCTTGGTCCATCGGGTCACAGAATCAGACATGACTAAAGTGACTTTGCACACTTGCACACAATTACAGAGGCTGAAATCTGCAACTGGCGAGCTGGAGACCCAGAAGAGTGGATGTGTAGTTCCAATCTGAGTCTGAAGGCCCAAGGACCAGGACAGCCAAAGGTACGAGTTTAAGTAGTAGAACTGATGTTTCAGTTGGAGTCCAAAGGCTAAAAAAAATGACCCATGTCCCAGTTCAAGCCGTCAGGCAGGAGTTTTCCCATAATTTGTGGAAAGGTCAACCTTTTTGTACTAATTCAGGTATTCCACTGATTGGATTGGGCCTACCCACATTAGGGAGGGCAATCTGCTTTACTCATTCTGCCAACCACATATTAATCTCATCCAAGAACATTCCCACAGACTTACCCAGAATAATGTTTGACCAAATCTCTGGGCACCCTGTGGCCCAGTCAAAGAGACACACAAAATTAACCACTGGGGCACCCCTGCCTTCTCCACCCCTTGCCCTCCAACTGTTATTCTAGGCGGCAGAAATGTGGGGAGAGTGCCTAGAGCATCCTGTTAACGCCACTAATGAGGCTGCCCTTTCTGCTGGTCTCCTACACCTGTCGCCCTCAGCAGCCAGCTGTGCAGGTTCAAGCACCATTATATGACAGTGGGAGTGCCTCTCTTCATCCCTTAGCTTCTTCTTTTCCTTCCAGGACCCCATAAAACCAGAGAAGCCAGAGATGGGGAGAAGGACCCATGCATGGGTCCTGTCTTGTCTGTGACCTTGGGCCTCAGTCCCAGGCACCCTGAATGGGCAGGTGGTGGAGTGGAAGCAGTGTCCCTGTGTCTCCCCTTTGCTCAGCATCTGAGCTCATGCTGACTAGCATGGGCTTATCTTGTATCTTATTAGGCAAAATAAGGCCATATTGTGGCTGGCAGGAGGGAAGCTCATTTCACACTCTGGGAAATGGAATTCGACAAAGAGGCAGGAAGAGGTTTCACGTCCGTGCTTCTCTGCCTGCTAGTCTGAAAGTTGGCAGTGGCGACCAGCCAGAGGACACGAGTACAAACTGCCCTTTCCAGTAACCAGAGGCGAGATCACCCTGAGGCTCATATGGGGACTTTTGTCCCAGGAGCACCTTGCCATCTATCTACCAGCTGCGTGACCTTGGGCAAGTCACTTAGCCTTTCCTTGGGTCAGCTTACTTATTTGAAAAAAAGAGAGAGAGAATAATAACACCCACTCCATAAGACTGTTCTTGTGAGAATTAGATGAATTCATCTATTTATAGATGAATGTACATATGGCTTAAAAAATGCCTGGCTCTTTTGGCAGCAACATGGATGGACCTAGAGATGGTCATACTAAGTCAAGTCAGACAGAGAAAGACAAATATCATATGATACCACTTACACGTGGAACCTGAAAAACTATACAAATGAACAAACAGACTCACAGACATAGTAAACAAACTTACCAAATGTTAACAGAGGGGAAAAGGGTATGAAGGATAAATCAGGAATTTGGGATTAGCAGATATAAACTATGTATATAAGATAACCAACAAGGTCCTACTGTATAGCATAGGAAACTATATTCCATATCTTATAACAAACGATAGTGAATAAAAGAATGAAATAAATGAATGAAAGAATCTGAAAAAGAATATATGTACGTATGTAATGTACTGTGTGTGCTCAGTCATGTCGGGCTCTTTGTGACCCCATGGACTGTAGCCCTCCAGGCTCCTCTGTCCATGGGACTCTCCAGCCAAGAATACTAGAGTGGGTTGCCATGCCCCCCTCCAGGGGATCTTCCTGACCCAGGGACTGAACCAGCGTCTCTTATGTCTGCTGCACTGGCCAGCAAGTTCTTTACCACTTTACCACTAGTGCCACCTGGGAAGCCCCATGTGTACGTATATATACATCTAAATATAACTGAACCACTTTTCTATTCACCAGAAACTAACACAACAGTCAATCAGCTATACTTCAATAAAAGAAGGAAAAACGTCTTGGTAGGGCCCCAATACATGTTAGTTATTATTAGTATACATCAGCCTCCTTTTGCTTCCTGAGATTTGGAAAATCAGTTTTCTCCTAGTGAAATATCTACAGCAAATTTCAAGTTCTAGGCTGGCTCCCTGCACAGTCAAATGTGTGCCCTGGGGGAATGAACTTACTCTAAGGCAAAAGTCAATAACTCTTTCCCCCTGCCCCACTGCATGTCATGAGGCTGAGGGTCAACAGCCCTGGGTTGAGTGAGTTTGGGGATCGTCCATAAGATCCTCCATTATCATGCCTCTCTCCTGGTGTGGCTAACTGAAGAGTGGTTGTGGATCTCTAAAACACAAGATGAACAGTATCTGTGTCTTCCTCATGGTCTCCCACTCCCTCCATGCCACTTCCAGCCCTGAAGTCCTGCGTAGTCTTCTTGGGCCTTCCTTGCTGATTATGATCATGTCAGAAGCGCGTGATGTATTTCCTTGCTACAGGCAACTCAAAACATCTTCTCCCTGCTTCCCTATCCCCAGGCTCCACCCCGACCTCTCCGCTGTGTGCACATAAGTGCCCAGAGCTCCGACTTCTCCAGTGTGTGTACATAAGTGCCCAGAGCTAAAGTGTTGGGGACACTAGTTCGATGCAGTTTCAAGCATTTTTTGGATATAGGCAAAATGGAGACTTAGGGCAACCTCTTCCCAACTCCACCAGACGTCAGTGATACTCTAAACAAAGACAGCTTGGCGGGTGTGCACACTGCCTGGCACATAGAAGGTTCTTTTCTAAATGCATTTGAGTGAATGAGTGAGTGGACGAGTGATGGAGCTCTGAGATAGGGTCGCAATCAGACCATGCAGGTATGGAGACGTCCCACCTGGAGAGAGAAAGATGGTGAGGAGACCTGGGGGCCAGGCTTGCTGGGGGAGTCAGGACTAGGGAATGACTCGCCTCATCTTTGTTTCTTCCCCCGCTTTCGGGCAGGAAACAGTTCCAAATCTTCTTTCCTCTTCCCTCTTCCTGCCTCTCCTGCCCTGGGAAAAGCATGGTCAGAAGAGGGAGAACAAACTCTGTCTCTGTCCCTACCCTGTCACGTTCCTGAAATCACCTTTCTTTGACCTCAGAATAAGTCCAGTGAGTATTTTGGAGCAGACTGAACCTGCCTAGTTTTGTTTTGCTTGAGCTGGAGTTCAAATCCACTCACAGTTCCTGGGGTTCCTCCAGCTGAAGTCAGGCCAGGGAACCTACAAGCAGAAGTGCCAGATAGAGTGGGGCTGCATCATGGGATTAAAGTTTGTCTAAAGAGAGCCTAGGAAGTGGGTTAGACACTTGCTAGGTCAGGGCCAGAGAAGTAGCATGGAATACCACGTCTGCTCTCAGCAGATACACAGTGTGATCGCTCTGGGTTTCTTCCCAGTCATGTGGCTTATCTGCATCAATTCCATGTAGTGGCTCCTGTAAGTATGGAATGCCCTAGCTGAAAAGGACCATTTTGCTGGTATGGAAACTGAGGCTCAGACTGGTAAAGGGACTTGCCCGAGGGCACAGAACAAGTCAGGAGAAGAGCAACTGGTGTACTTGGAAATGTCTGCTTAGTCGTGTTAATCCATGGGCTATCAACTCGACCTAAGGAAGAACCGGATACCGGGTGGGGGGGCTGGTTTCCCTGCCAGTTGAATAGAGAACTGCCTGAATCTGTGTGTTCCTGAGCCTTCCTGCCACCCCCGGTACCTACAACATCCTGAAGAGAAGGCAAACAGCAGGCAAGCCCGTCGGCCCTGTTTCTCTGCTTCCTCTGTGAGCATCCATCAGCCACAATTTTATGTTGAATGGGGCTGTGAGGAACTTCAGGGCCGAGATGATTACATTTTGTACATTACCCTTCTGCCAGAGAGCTAAAAATACCCTCCTGGTGGTTGCTAAGTGCAGGTCTAATGGTTTTCCTTAGAGGAAAGAATGGGATTCTAGTTTCTCTGAATCTGGAGGCTCCACATCCAGGGAATGAAGTCGTGGAAATTGTCGGAGTTGCTTGTAGAGCATCCCTGGGGGAGGAGAAGCTAGGGACAGCCCAAGAATTCACTGCTCCCCGGTGTCAGGGAGAATCTCCAGGCACTGGTGCCAGCAAAGATTGTGGCTCTCAGAAGGAATACAGCAGACTGTGGCTTCCATAGAGAATTATCCCTTATCTGTGGACTCCCTTCCCCTTGGGGTCTGACTTTCTGAACCTCTCTCTTTGATTGGCACGGAGTGACCAGTTCCCAAAGTCGTACTTCGAATCTGGATATTTTAAAGGTAAAAAGGTGGGTTTAGGGATATGGAGCAAGGTCTTAGGAACAGCTTACCCGTCTTGCTAGAGACCTGATGGTGGATCTAGGGTGTCTCTCACTTGATATGTTAAAAGCAGACTTACAAGCATATAGCCACCCCAAGACTGCCCAACTCCTCTCACCTGGCCTAGCACTCCCTCTGACTACAAACATAAATGTTTGAAATTTTAAATTTTTATTTATTTAGTTATTTTCCTTTTGGCTGTTCTGGGTCTTCATTGCTGCACGGGCTTCTCTCCAGTTACAATGCACAGGCATTTCATTGTGGTGGCTTCTCCTGTTGCAGAGCATAGGCTTGGGGCTCACAGGCTTCAGTTGTTGCAGCGCATGAGCTCAGTAGTTGTGGCTCCTGAGCACTAGAGCACAGGGTCAATAATTGTGGTGCACAGGCTTAGTTCCCTCACGATGTGTGGGGGCTTCCCAGATCAGGGATCAAACCCCTGTCTCTTGCATAGGCAGATTCTTTACCACTGAGCCACCAGGGGAACCCCTGACTTTACTTTTTAACCAAAATATCAGAAGTCCTAAATCCAAGTAGGAGGCTTGACCTCCCCTGAGAGATCCTTTTGGGGACCCACACACTGTAGCCACATCTCTTAGGATGGCTTTGACACCTTCCTTTGAAAAGTGTCCAGCCTTGGGTCACTGCAAACCCACATTGCCCCTTGGGAACCAGAATGTCTCCGGGACCTTTGGCTCATTCTCTGAAGGCTGTTGCCATGGTTTCATCCTCCTGATTACCTTGGACATTGACATTCACACAAATTTGCCTTTCCTGGCACAGGTTGATGAGTGGCCTTGGGAGGTGGGTAAGATGTTGGTTGCCTGGTGAGGGAAGCTGGCCTGCAGCAAGATGTTGGAAGCTGATGTTTCAGCAGCTCAAGAAGGAGAGGCCCTGAGGGCTATTTAAAAGGTGGTGGTGTGCCATGTGGCCATCAGTGAGTGCCTGACTGAGAGCTCTGTGCTCAGGAGAAGGAGAGAAAGGTCCCTGTGTCATCACTGGGGCGTAGGCTTTCCCGTGCTCATTTTGTTCAGGGAGCACTGTTGCACTCACCCCTTGCTTAGGCAATGCTCACGAATGCAGAGTTTACCTTAAACTACTTTCCTGGAAAAAAAAAAAAGGAAGTGGGAAAACAAATCTTTATGAGTAAGAATTATAAGATTGTACTTGACTCACTACATTTTGCTCCAGAATGCTTCCTGCTGTCACTAAAATCAATCCTGCCCTCCCAAGATGGAGATCTGCCCCTTTAGGAGAAGACAGGTGTGTTAAAGAATGGGCAAGAAGCTGCAAAGGCGATTCCCCTCCCACAAAAGAACTTCCAGAAGTGTCTTAAACCAGGCAGTGGCTCAGTCTCCAGGTGATGATTTTGAAAGAACAACACACTTGAATGTGTGTGTTCTCAGATGTTTGTTCAAACATTTGAGGAAAAAAAAAAGCCTCGTGGGCTGTGGCTCCTCCTCACTGGTTCATGCTGATGGAGTGGGGAGAGCAGTGGGGTGATTAACTCCAAGCAACAGATAACCAAAAACTAAGGATGTTTGACTTCAAATGTGTGGTGTAATATATGGGAAGCGTACATATCTCACCGTGTGCCTTCTTAATTATGTTTTGCTTCAGCCAGTATGGGAATGAGCTAACCGGCTGAGAGTACAAGCCAATTAATGGCTGGGTCAGCCTGCTGGGAAGCTTTTTGGGTGTGTGGAGCAATGGCGAAAATCTCAAGGGATTTAACATTTTCTACAGACAAGTGGCCCGGTAGGTAATCCACCTGGGTATAATGGAGTGTTGGCTGCAGTCAGATTCATTAGTAGCTCAAGAATTAAACCTACCCTCCCACCCCCATCCCCGTCCAGTCTCCGTTTTTCCCCTGCTCCTGCCAGATATTTCATGAATCTTGAATACCGGAGGCTGCCAAGCAGGCAGCTTTGCGTCAGTGGCAAGGGGGCTAATCTATATTCTCATATTAACCATACTTCCCAGTGAATTTCAATAACTTGGAAATGGGCATTTGGCAGCTGGGAAAGAGAAGGCTTGGTAAGTGCTCAGAACAAATCTATAATAAGCATCTGTTTAAAAGAGACCTCTCCAGCCAGATGCCCTGGCCTAATGGGGACCCTGGGCTGGGGCAGCAGCTGCACATTAAAATACATTGAGTCTGTCTTCCCAGGTGGAGGGAGCAGCATTTCCATCCCTATGAAATGGATCTAGGACAAACAAGCAGTTTCTTATTCATAAAGCAGGATTTCTAAGCTAGACTGCCTTCTGCCCACAATCCCCTGTCCCTGAGTTGGGCTTCTGATTAGGACTCTTTCCTTCAGAAGTCTTTACCTAGTAATTCCTGCCACCTGTCATATCACATATGCCTGCTCTCTAGGCTACTAGGCTCAGTCATATCCAACGCTTTGAGACCCCATGGACTGTTGTCCACCATGCTTCTCTATCCATGGGATTCTCTAGGCAAGAATACTGGAGTGAGCAGCCATTCCCTTCTCCAGGGGATCTTCCAGACCCAGGGATCAAACCTGGGTCTCCTGCATTGCATGCAGATTCTTTACTGTCTGGGCCACCAGGGAAGCCCTTGCTACTAGGCAGGCCCTCCTTAGGAGAGCATTGCTACCTCTACCTGCTGGGCTTGTGTCTCTTTGAGGACAAGCTCTATTCTCATCTGAGTGCTCTCATCCTTTGAGAGCCCTACCTCCTAACACACAGCTCTTGGCAGAGGGCAAGAACATATCAGGGCAGGACTAACTGGGACACTGCACAAGGGGACAGTGTCAGGGTGGATGGCCCAGGACTAGATCAGCTTTCTTACATGAAGCTTCGTGAGACACTGGGAGCCAAAGAGGGATAAACCAGAGACCAGTGCAGAAACTGGGCTTCCCAGGTGGTACAAGTGGTAAAGAACCCGACTGCCAATGCGGGAGACATAGGAGAGGCACATTCGATCCCTAGGTTGGGAAGATCCCCTGGAGTAGGAAACGGCAACCCACTCCAGTGTTCTTGGCTGGAGAATCCCACTGGACAGAGGAGCCTGGCAGGCTACAGTCCATGGGGTCTCAAAGAGTCCCCATGGACACAACTAAAGCAACTCAGCACAGCACACACACACAGTGGGGAAAATGATCTTCAAGCTCCGGGAAAACCAAGCACAGCTTCAAGTCCAACTGCTCAGAGGCAGGACCAAAATCCAGACTGCAGAACCAAGAGTTGAGAGTTGGGAAGAGAGAACATCAGAGGAAGAGAAATGCCTGACAGGCTCCTGGCCCAGAGGGAGTTCAATCTGTGTTTTTTGAATGAATTAGTGAAACAATGAATGAAGAGAAGGATTCAGAGTAATTTAAATCCCTCCCTAAAACTATGGGAGCATCTCCCCTAAGGAAGCTGTGAGTGTGCTCAGTGGGTTCAAAGGAGTGGACAGGCCAATTTTCTGAAGTGCATTTAGTCATAATATGCTCTCTTTGTGGTCTCTTTTCCAAGAATCCCAGCTCAAAGCTCTATAAATGTGTTGTTGATTTATTGTCCAGCACTACGATTCCTTGTTTCCCATTATCTCTCACCCTCACTTCCTTTAGCTCAACCTAAAATTTTGCTCCCCTATCATAAAAAAACAAACACCCATCCCTCTCAAAAAAGAAAAACAGGATGCCCCAACCTCCTCTAGTTTCTGTCCATGACATCGTATAATAAAAGAGTCTTCACTCCAGCATTCCCCAAGGTGTAGAACATTATTCCATAGAATGGTAATGGTAAAAGTGTTGTGCGTGCGTGCTAAGTCGCTTCAGTCGTGTCTGAGTCTTTGTGACCATATAGACTGCAGCCCACCAGGCTCCTCTGTCCACGGAATTCTCCAGTCAAGAATATGGGAGTGGGTTGCCATTTCCTTCTCCAAAAGGTTTGTAGGTCAAATAAATCTAGAAAACATTGGATTTTGTAAAACCAAACAAGTCTCTTCAGTGAAGGGCTTTTCAGATTTTAATAAAGTCATCTGCATTCCTAAAGAGGAAACGCCAAATTTACTTAAACCTCAGAGCCCTTTTACGAGGTGCTTCCTGCAGGACTGGGGTTCTGCACTTTGGAAATCTACAGTCTTTTCCTTTTTTCTTATTTTCTTCAGTGCCCTGGTTCCCTTATCTGTAAAGTGGGAGTTAATAATATTACTCACCTCATTGAGTAGCTGTGAAGATTAAATGAATTCATTCAGGTAAAGTGTTTAGAGGGCTTCCCTTGTCGCTCAGCTGGTAAAGAATCTGCCTGCAATGTGGGAGACCTGGGTTTGATCTGGGTTGGGAAGATCCCCTGGAGAAGGAAAAGGCTACCCACTCCAGTATTATGGCCTGGAGAATTCCATGGACTGTATAGTCCATAAGGTCGCAAAGTCATACACGACTGAGCGAGCTTCACTTTCACTTCACTTTTCAAAGTGTTTAGAAAGTGTTTGGCTCTACAGTTCAGTTCAGTTCAGTCGCTCAGTCGTGTCCGACTCTTTGCGACCCCATGAATCACAGCACGCCAGGCCTCCCTGTCCATCACCAACTCCTGGAGTTCACTCAGACTCATGTCCATCGAGTCGGTGATGCCATCCAGCCATCCCATTCTCTGTCGTCCCCGTCTCCTCCTGCCCCCAATCCCTCCCAGCATCAGAGTTTGGCCCTTCAGTCAGTTCAGTTCAGTTCAGTCTCTCAGTCGTGTCCGACTCTCCGCGACCCCATGAATCACAGCACGCCAGGCCTCCCTGTCCATCACCAACTCCCGGAGTACACTCAAACTCATGTCCACAGAGTCGGTGATGCCATCCAGCCATCTCATTCTCCGTCGTCCCCTTCTCCTCCCGCCCCCAACCTTTCCCAGCATCAGAGTCTTTTCCAGTGAGTCAACTCATTGCATGAGGTGGCCAAAGTATTGCAGTTTGGCCCTTAGTAGGCATCAAATGCAAGTTTTCATTTTTTTTTTTAACCAGAATCTTTGTAATGACTTTCTGGCTCTTTTAAATCTAGCTCTTTCCTTCACCCAACTCCACCCCGATAGTCCTTGATCGCTTCTCAGCCCCCTGAGTCCAGTGGCCTTTTCCTGTCCTCCTCTCCTGGCCTTTGGCAGCATTTGGTCTTCTGTTCTCCCTTCCCTGCTGCTCCACCCCTCTCCTTGTCTTCTCTCCAGCCACTCCCTCCTGTTGTCCTTCTCCTCTTCTGGGCATTGTTTCCTTGGTTCCTCCTTTCTTCCACTTTACAAACTTGGATTTTACTAAAAAATGGCTCTTTTTTGCTCTTTCTCATCGTCTGTCCTTAGAAGATCATATCCAATTTCAGAGCTTCATCTCCTAACCATGGTGAAGGCATATGGTACTCCAGTTAATTTCCTATCCATCCCTGACTTCTCTCCTGAACTCCATACTGTCCATCTTTTCCAACTATGTACTAAACATTTCGGGCTTCCCTGATAGCTCAGGGAGGGTGGTTGGTAAAGAATCTGCCTGCAATGCAGGAGACACCAGTTCGATTCCTGAGTTGGAAAGATCCACTGGAGAAGGAATAGGCTACCCACTCCAGTATTCTTGGGCTTCCCTTGTGGCTCGGCTGGTAAAGAATCCACCTGAAATTCGGGAGACCTGGGTTCAGTCCCTGGGTTGGGAAGATCCCCTGGAGAAGGGAAAGGCTACCCACTCCAGTATTCTGGCTTAGAAAAGTCCATGGACTGTATAGTCCACAAGGTCACAAAGAGTCAGACACGACTGAGCAACTTTCACTTTCATTGAACATTTCAGCCTCAATTCCTTCCAACCCCTCAAACTCCAGTGTGTCCAGAGATGAACTCATAGACTGACCCCTCTAACTTTGTCCTTTTTTCCATGCTCCCTATTTCTGTTAGTGACACAGCTGTCCTCTTCACCCCTCAAGCTTGATTCCTCCCCGTCTCTTGCCAGGTCCTACCAAGGGGGTTGCCATCTTGCTCTGAACTCCATTTCCTGTCTGCATTTTCTCTGCTTCTCCCACGATTCACTCCTTCCTCGTGCCTTCATTGCCTTGACCGTCATGGCAACTTCTTAACTAGTGTCTCAATCACAGTCCATTTCACGCTGTGCTTCTAGAATACTCATCTCTGAAACCACCTTTCATCATCTCATATCCTGCTTGAAAACATGCAGTTCCTCCCTGCTACCCACAGGACAGAACTGAGACCCAAGACCTTTCATGATACAGTCTCAGCTCTCTTTCTGATCTTGCTGCTGTGACATCTCTTCACAAAACCTTCACGATAACTCACTGGATTTCTCAGCATGCTCATGTATGCCCCCACACTTCCCTCGCCATCTCAGGTGCTGCTTCCTTCATGAAGCCACAGCTGCTCCTGCTAGATGGTACCTTTTCTTCTTCTGATCTTCTCTATTGGAGATTATACAGTAAGTCCCCTACATGTGAACCTTCAAGTTGCAGACTTTCAAAAGATGTGAACATGCCTCTGGCTCCAGTAAGGAGCCAAGACCCGCGCCATCAGCATCAGGCATGAGTGAAATTGCACCTCTCTTACTCTGTCTCTGAGTGCTGACGACCCTTCGGCTCTGCCATCTCCCGCCTTCGCTCCCTCCTCCAGTCAGTAGCTCTTCTTGTCTGCCCGCTCAATACCAGTCTCTGTGGGCAGCTATTGTACTGTGCCACTATACTTTTCAAGGTCCCGTACCATAAGATTTAAAATGTTTTAACTTCTGTTTTCTTGTTCTTATTTATTTGTGTGAAAAGTATCATAAACCTATTACAGTACACTACTATATAGCAGATTGTGTTCACTGAGTACATAGACTAGCTTTGTCGGACTTACAAACAAATTGGACTCATGAACACACTCTCGGAACAGAACTCATTCGCATGTATGGGACTGTGTTCCTTCAGGATGGGATCCGTGTCTGATTCATCTCTATCTCCCAGTCCACATACACTTTGCATAGAATAATAGCCCAATAGCTGTTTGTTAAATGAATGAATAAATTGGTGTATTGATGATTGGAAAAATGGTTCAGTGGTTGGATGGAGACCACCTGTTTCCCCTTTTTGTGTTTTTCTTTTCTTTCACTAAATGCAATCCCATGCACCATCTTACACAAGAGACCCCATAGCACTATACTCATTGACTTATACATGGCTGCCATTCTAAATCCTGGATGTGGTATTGCCCCACCCTGTCCCCCAATCAAAGCCCTCTTAACAAGGTGTCATAGCTGATAGCTCTCCAAGTCATGCCTGTTTGAATGCCTGATACCCATGTCTTCAAAATGCTTCTGACACCAGCTGGTCCTCTAATGAAAGCCCTAGTAATTTCCTTCAGTGTCAAAGTGACCATCTCTCCCCTTAATTCTGACTCCATGTGAGTCTGTGGCAGAGTGACATCACTGTCCAGCCCCAGAATGAGGGGAGTCAAAATCAGGCTGGCAGCTTTCAAAGTCCACCATGCCCAGGGCCTCTCGACCAAAATTCCAATAGCTGAGAATCTTTACAGAGAAGCCTGTGACCATGGTCTGATAGGAGATCTTAAATGTTTGTTTTCTGAGAAGTGAATTCAGCATCTGGTTTTAAAAAAAATGAAATCATAAAAGTGACTTCTGTGATCCTGCCAGCTAGGGTTTGAAATTCCCACAGCTACCAAGAGGCAGATAAGACACTAGCAGTTAAGGGAACTGAATCTGGAAACAAGCTACCAGATCCAAGTACTATAGCAGTCAGGGCCCAGTAGGGAAAAAAGAAGCCACCTGAGGTATTTCAAATAGAGGAGATTTAATACAGGGAATTGGTAGAATTGGAAGAGAATGAAGGGAACACTGAAGTGACCCAGAGGTAATAAAGGCAGGAAACAGCTGTCATCTCTAGGATTGAGAGGGCCAGAGGGAAGTGTTACCAGAACCTGGAGCTCAGAAGATCTGGTGCTCAAACCTCTGAGTTGAGAGTGCCCCCTGGCTGCTGCTGGTCCCCAGGAGGCTGGTTCTGAAATGCCCCAGAGACTTAATGGCTGGAGTCAGAAGTCGCTGTTGGGGCTACACTAATAGGAGCAGAAAGGAAACAGGAAAGAAGTCCCTCCCCCTTCTGCCTGCTTTCCCGTCTCCTTCTGATACCTGCTGTCAGTGTGCCTCAAAGAAAGCCAGTTACCAAGGGAGGCCAGAGCCCAGCTTCGAACAGAGAAGAGGAAATGGGTGAGGGGTTAGCAGTAGGTAAATAATTGACACCACTCTTTCCAGGTCTGTAGGCTTCACCAAGTGGCTTCTCTGTGCTTCAGTTCCCTCATCTTTAAAATGGGAATAATAATCGTACCTCCTTCATAGGACCTTTGTGAGGCTTACGTGAGTGAACACAAGAAAGCACTTAGAACAGTGCTCAGTACATAGCAAGTGCTCAAAATTTTTATCTATTATTATTTTGCCAGTATGTGTCTCAGTTCATCCTTTTGCTTCCCATCCCATTTGCCCCAGTAACACACTTTATACAATTATCCTTGATGCTGATTTGATATAAGCACTTTATTTCAATTCCTGACCCTGTGTGTGTTGTGTGTTTGTGTGTGTGAGTGTGTGTCTGTGTATCTACGTGTCTGTGTGTGTGTGTGTGTCTGTATATACGTGTGTGTCTGTGTGTGTTTTCATTCTTTGGAAAGGAAGTTTCCAAAATAAGTACAGACTTTGTCAGATGTGAATTCCAAACTTAGATCCACCGGCTACTGGCTGTAGGTTAATCTCTGAATTCCAATTTTCTCATCTGTAAGAGCAGACTCTCACTAGCTCCCGGCAGTATTATTCATGACATGGTATAAGTGGACCTGCCTGGACAAGGTTCAGCACATGGTAGATGGTTACTGGGTTGTTTTCACTCCTCTCTTCCTTCCTGGCTGAGTACATAGGGCCATGCATTTCTTAGAGCCTTGAGCTTGGAGCTCTCTGTTCACTGTCCTGCTCGGCCAAAGTTGTGTGCAGACAGGTCCTCACAAGAACCATCAAGCAGATTATGGACCAAGGTGAAATAGACCTGGGAGCAGTCAGGACAAGACTTAGCTTCGTAAAATTTGAGCTCTGGTCCCATCTCTGCTTCCTGACCACTCAATGATCCTTGTTCATTTTTAGTCTTAGCTTCTATTTCCCTGTTTCAGCTTGTAAACAAGGATTACAAGATCCCTGGAAGAACATGTGGACTTGTATACATAATATGGCCGTAGCCCCAACTCATTAGAAATCCTGCAATGACACTGTGGACGGAAGAGGGTGAGGCAACATTGTGGCAAAAGGGGAGTCCAGACTGGTGGACAAATTTAGAATGAGGGTCAGGGGTCCTGGAGGCTGGCCAGGGGCTCTTCTGTCCAATCATTCTTACAGCTTGCATTATTTCTGTCTCATGAGCTCACTTTAAGGTCTGCACTCTATGAATGCTAAATGGACCTTTTTGAGAGAAAAGATTATAAGAAGGAAAAGAAAAGAGAGAAAGTAAGGACCTGAGTTCGGTCAGATACAGCTGGTGTCTATGGTGTGCGAGGGCCTGTGGGTGAATCCGTGGCTTATGGATGGGAATAGCATGGGACTTAAAAGCATGGGTTTTAGAGCGAAGGCATCCTGGGCTTAAATCCTGGTTCCCTGCTTAATGTTTGGTCTGGGATAAAACTACCCAAATTCTCTGGCTTCAGTCTCCTCAACTGTAAAATGGGAATGATACCTCAAAGGGTTATTGTAGAGTTTAAATAAAATAATGTTCATTAAGCACTTTAGCAGAATGTTTGGTATATGCATGCATGCATGCATCCTAAGTGACTTCAGTCTTGTCCAGCTCTTTGCAACCCTGTGGACTGTAGCCCACCAGCCTCCTCTGTCCATGGAATTCTCCAGACATGAATACTGGAGTGGATTGCTGTGCCCTCCTCCAGGGGATCTTCCCGACCCAGAGATCAAACCCACGTCTCTTATAACTCCTGCATTGGCAGGCAGGTTCTTCTCCACTAGCCCCACCTGGGAAGCCCTTGGGCTATAGTAAAGGCTCAATAAATGATAGCTGTTGTTACAATCAGACACTTAAAATAACAAAAGCCGCAACTTACAGAGAGCTTCCTACATCAGGCAGTCTGCTGAGTGCTTTACAGACCTTACTCATGGAGGTCTATTAACAGCCCACAGACATGGATGCTGGGGTTACCCCCATTTGACAGATGAGGCCCTGGGGGGCAAAGCAATGAATAGCTTTCTCAAGGTTACTCTGCTTGTGTATGAAAGCCTGAACTGACACTGAGGTCTATTTTTCATCATAAACTGCACTCTTACCACTAAAACAGGGTCTTCACTGTGCTCAGAAGGGGTTTCCTCAAAGTTCCTTACAAAATTTCCAGAGTTCTCCTATTCACCCTTTTCAAGGTGCCTGCAATGCTGTCTCTGGCAAATCTGTTCTTTGAGAGTTTTTGAAATCTTTTTTTTTTTTTTTTACTCTTCAGTTCAGTTCAGTTTTACTCTTAGAGGTGCACATTACCTCAGAAGAGGGGAGACTGAATCTCAAAAACTAAAACTTTAGCAAGTCCTGCTTTCCCATATGATGAGAAGAGTTCCAGTTGAGAGCACATACCCCATCGTTCCACCACCCCCTCTGCATGGAAATGGCAGTGAGGGCTGTTCCCATAGGGGACAGCGGTACTCTGAGGACCCTAAGTCTTGCTTGCATTCCAACTTCACAGTCTCACCCAGTTATGACCCAGGATTGGGATGCTCTACATATTTAGAAAATATCCAAAACATGATCTTAGAAATCTATCCAAGAGAGTTCTCTGTTTTCAGTAAATCCTGAAAGGACTGTGTTTGTGGGTGTGTGTTCAGTCATGTCTAACTCTTTGTGAACCCGTGGACTGTAGCCCACCAGGCTCCTCTGTCCATGGAATTCTTCAGGCAGGAATACTGGAGTGGGTTGCCATTCCCTTCTCCAGGGGATCTTCCTAACCAAGAGATCAAACCTACTTCTGTGCTGGCAGGCAGATTCTTTACCCCTGAGCCACCAGGGAAGCCCTGAAGGGCTATGTTTAGTCCTAATTAGATCAAAAGACATGCTCTGAACATCTACCTTACCCCAGACTTTGGACCAAACTACCTAACATGCCTTAACTCACTGGGTTTTCTACCTGGGGATGTTCCTAGAAGATGAAGGGCAAGAGGGTGTACTGTGGGACAGTAGAAAGTGACCATCTATTGCACATTTCCAGTGGGCCAGGCACTGTTCCAAGCAGAGTTTACTTGTGTTGGCTCATTACTATCCCCTTTCTACAGATGAAGGAATCAGGCACAGAGAAGCTAGGTAACTTATCCAAGGTCACACAGATGACTAAGTGGCAGAGCCAGGACTTTAATACAGTTTTTAAAATATAAGCACATGTAGGAATCTTTCCACAACGTGCATTTAAAAGATTGCAGTGCCCTTCAAAGGGCTTAAAGGTTGCCTTGGGAGGCTACATACTTAATTCAATGGTGCTGGCATTGCTGACTGGTTGTAGGGTACCTCTTTGGAAATAACCATTAGAACCAATTTAGGAATTAAATAGGAAAGTCAGCCTTAATACATTAGAATCACACCTTGTGTTTGACCTGAAATAGCATTGCTCAGCTTCTCAATCACAGTGTGTGTGTGTGTGTGTGTGTGTGTGTGTGTGTTTGAAGACATAAACTAAATTAGAGGACCAACAAAGAAAAATAAAATGGTATCTTCTCAATTTTGCTGTGAGCCTAGAACTGCTCTAAAAAAGAAAACCTATTTTTAAATGATTAAACTAAAATAAAATGATAAAAGTATTTTGTCAAAAAACTAATTTGCTCCTAGAAAATGAAGTATTTTTATGATTGAAAACATATAAATAAGGGACTTCTCTGGTGATGCAGTGGTTAAGTGTGGTCAAGACTCTGTCTTGCAATGCAAGGGATGCAGGTTTGATCCCTGGTTGGGGAACTAAGATCTCATATGCCTCAGAGCAACTAAGCCCTCCCACCACAACTACTGAGCCTGAGCACCACAACTAGAGAGTCTGTGCAGCACAGAAACCTCTAGATACCCGCTCCTGCTCTCCCAGAATGGGTGATCTGAGCCCGATGAAGGCCCTTCTCAGCTGCTCACCTCTTAATGATTCTCACGTGGGATTAAGAGAAGAATGTATGTCCTCTTCTCCCCAGTCCAGTCATCTGACTCCCACACCCTCCACCACAACTAATCCCACACTGGCCAGTCTTGGCCTGTCTAAAGTGGAACTCTTTCTGTAAAATCTGTTCGCCCTTCTTTTTCCCATATCAGTCAAGGTTGTACCCATTCCTATCATCACCCAAAGCTCCAAACCACCCTAGACTGCATTCTTTCTTCCCCACTTTACCTTTAATGTCAATCAAATCCATCTAAACTTATCTCCTCAATATTTCTCAAACCAATCTTCTCCTCCCGAGACCCACTGCCATTTTTAGTTAACCCTTTCATCATTTTTCCCCTGGATTATCTGGGTTGTCTTTCAGATGACCTCCCTATTTCCTGTCTCATTCACCTTCCAGACCAACCTTCATTTTTTATTTCCAAAGCAGAATTTGGTTCTATTGATGCCCCACTGAAGACCCTTTATAATAGATGTCTCCCCATTGCATACAGAACCAAGTTCAAACTCTTCATCATGATCCATAAGGGCCTCTCCTAACCCCTTGCAACTCCAATCACTTTGCCACCTGCTTGTCCGTGCAACCCTCCAGGGCAATGAATGGTCTCAAAAGCACCATGTTATTTAACGCCTGTGTGTTTGCATATGATGTTATTTCTCCTGTCCTCTTGGTAGACTCCCATTCATTCCTCAGGACTCAGTTTGAGTGCCTCCTCCTTGGTGAAGACTTCCTGCTCCCCCAAACTTTCCTTTGCAATCAATCCCACCTTAAAATGGTTGATTTAAATTCTCATCTCCCCCATCTAGACCATGAGCTGGTTTTATCTATCTCTGTTTCACAAGTTATGTCTGTCCAACACACAGTTGGTGAAAAAGCAATATTTGATGAAAGAATGAACTTGTAATTAGGCAGTCTGGCTGACCTTGAGCATGTCACATACCTTTCTGGAACTAAATTTTCTTTGTCTGTAAAATGAGAACACTGAGGTCTACCTTGCAGGATCGTTGTGTGGATTTTATGATATAAAAGTGTGAAGCACTTAATCCCAGACAACCCACCGTAGCAACTCGATAAACACAGTTTCCATGTCATTTTTCTTCTTATCATTGATATAATTCTATTCTAATACAAATAGACAAAGGCAAAAGAGAAATCTCAAATGCCTGATGCCAAGGTACCTGGATGGGGATGGTCACCTATTGCCCATCTAACAGGAACAGTGTCCTCACACCTCAACCTCTCATGTCACCCAAGATCAGCCAGCCCTGGGCAGCGTTTAGTGAAGGATCTGGATCACTTCTAGGATCTGGCAACATCTTAGGACTCACCACCAGCCAGGCATTGTGCTTTACTTATATAATTCATTCAGTTCTACAATGACCCTACAAGGGTGAATTGTTATTATCCCCATTGTACAGATGAGAAAACTGAGACAGGTGAGGTTAAGATCATATAGTCAGTAGTAGAGTTAGGATTGATGATTCCAAAGCCTGTTGTCCTAACTCCTACACACTCCTGTCCAACACTGATTAAGGATGATGCTAAAGCTGAAACTCCAATACTTTGGCCACCTCATGCGAAGAGTTGACTCACTGGAAAAGTCTCTGATGCTGGGAGGGATTGGGGGCAGGAGGAGAAGGGGACGACAGAGAATGAGATGGCTGGATGGCATCACGGACTCAATGGACATGAGTTTGAGTGAACTCCGGGAGTTGGTCATAGATAGGGAGACCCGGCATGCTGTGATTCATGGGGTCACAAAGAGTCAGACATGACTGAGTGACTGAACTGAACTGAACTGAACTGAAGAGATAATAGCCCCAAATCATGAAAAAGCAGACCCTTTTGGCTTCTGAGATGGGGAGACAATGTATAGGCTTCCTGTATTGGAATTTAGGGTAAACACCATGGCCTCATTGCTTGATTTACAGCTTTTCATTGTAAAATTTATCATGATAATTATTAGTTGATATATCTTATTCTAGGTGGTGCTAGCGGCAAAGAACTTGCCTACCAACTCAGGAGATGTAAGAGACTTGAGTTCGATCCCTGGGTCAGGAAGATCCCGTGAAGTAGGAAATGGCAACCCACTCCAGTATTCTTGCCTGGAGAATCCCACAGACAGAGGAGGCTAGTGGGCTCAGTTCATAGGGTCACAAAGAGTTAGATACGATTGAAGTGACTTAGCATACATATCCTATTAAGAAGGGGAAGGTTCCCCAAATTCCTAAAGGTTTGGGCCATTAGCATATGGCCAGTCACCTGTTTTTTTTATAAATAAAGATTTGTTGGAATGTGGCTGCTCTATTCATTTATACATTGTCCATGGCTGCCTCTGCCCGACAGGGGCAGAGCTGAGTGGTCATGATGGAGTCCTTCTTTTAGCCAACATCCTCCTGTCAAAGAAGGCTGGAAAAACCCCAATGATTCCACACACCTGGGCAGAGTCTCTGAGGGCTGCTCCCTTCCCAGACAGTGCAGCGCGCTAAGAGAAGCCCCCGTGTTTCCCACAGGCCACGAGGAAATACACCATGTCCTTCCGGGAGTCTGTGCAGCCCAGGGTGGGAGCAGACAGGGGCAGTTTGTAAGGTTCGAGCTCTGTGGACGATCTTTAAGTTTGATTCCCTGTGCTGATTTGGGGGTCTTTGGCATGGCTTGAGCCACAGGAGCCCAGATAAAGCAGCAGAGCCATGCAGTCAAGACGAATGTCCTGACCCCACGGAGGCTGCCGGAGGCGGCCCGCTGATGGATGACGGAGGGAGAATTTCTCAGTTGCCGTCTGATCTGCGCCCAGGAAATAAATTGCTCCTGTCACCGGTGTCTGCCCCGGCCCTGCAGGCCCCCCTTCCCGCCGAGCCGTCCCTGCACCCCACCCTGATCTCAGCCTGGAAATGCTGCCTCGGGAAGCGAGGAAGGAGAGGACGGGGAGGAATGAGAGGAACGACACGTTCTGTCCTGTCCCCGCGGCCCCTTTCTGCCGCTGGCCTCCCTCCATGAGCACGGGGAGCAGGAGCTGCCTGCAAGGAGGGGCCCTCTGTGTGCCCACAGCAAGACTCGGGGCCTCGGTTTTCTAACCTGTAAAATGAGAAGGCTTTTAACATGATCTTCAAAACCTTATTATTCCAAGTTTCTGAGACTGCACTGAGGCTGGGAAAGTAATTTGCATAACCAGGGTCTGGAAGGAACCCCCAAGTCTAAACATAAGCATCCCCAAATCTCCATGTGCTGAAACCTCTGAGCCTAGGGCACATTTTCACCGGAAGCCGGGGTGCAGACTCTGGTGTTCTGGGGTTTTCCAGGGACCGTCAGCAGAACCTCCCCTAGGAAACGTTCCTTCTCTCTTTTTAAAGGAAGCTTTTACACGCCACCCCCCAGTAGTTATCTGAGCCTCCGTGCCATTAGCCTCCCACTCTCTTTCTCTTTGTCTCCATCTCTCTCGCTCCTCCCCACTCCCTTCTTCCCCTTCACTTTGTTCAAAGCACCCTTGATACTGGGTTTACCCCATGAGCCCTTCAGAAATGGGAGCTGGTGAAATTGACTCTGCCAGACAACTCCTGCTTGAATGAGGGCCTCCCTCAAGATCAATAAGGAGATTTCCTTGCTGGGACCTAAACCTTCACAGAAATGTCCCATCAATAATCCAAGAAGACAGGGGCAGATTCTGGCTGAGATCTGGGTCCAGAGCTTTCAACGAGTGGATGGAAGGACTTCCGTCAGCTGACAGCCGACTTCTAGTCAATCCAGGAAGCCTTGATGGAGGAGGTGGTGTCTCGGAGCCACCTGCATGAGAAAGGAGAGCTTGTTTGTCACAGGGCAAGGACAGAGAAGGGGTGACCTCCCCGCCGAGGCAGGCATAATCACAGGCGCATCCAGGGAACTAAACTGGATCTGTCACTATGATTTCACAGCTGCAGCTCAAGGGTGGGCAGGGCTGGGAGGGAACTCGGGAGCGTGGTTATCCATTAGCAGCATGGATAGGGCTAATCCCAAGCCAGAGGGCTGGGGGGCTGGGAGGGCTGAGAAGCCAAGCAGTAGCCACGCTCCAGATCCTCTTCTGCCGCCAGAGCAGCTCTTCCCAGTGCACGGTGCACGATGTTGGTGTTTTTATCCCAGGCAGAGCTGTCAGTGGCCCAGTGTTCATTTGCCACCGAACAGTATTAATCAAGCACCTAAGCTATTAGAGGCAAGTCAAACAGTCCTGGGGACAAATCCCAGCTTCAACATTTATTAGTTGTTTGGCCACAGTTAAGCTACTTATTCTCTCTGAGCTGCTATTTCCTCATCTGTTAAATAGAATTCACAATACTACTTGGGGTTTTGGTGTGGCTTACATGAGACAAGGCATGCAAATTACCTTCTTGAGCACTGGTACTAAGTAGATGCTCAATAAATTCATTTATTCACCACATATTTTTAGATGACCACCATACTCCAGGCACCGCTACTGTTGGTGGTACCTAAGATGGCAGAACTTGTGTCAACTCCAGCTGTATCTATAGCAAAATAGCAATGAGGTGGTCTCCACAGAGTTGGCCCTGATCAGCCTTAGGGTGCTTTCCCAGATAATGCAGGGACTTCTGCTCCAAAAAGAGGTGGGGAGGGGAAAGGCCTTCCCACACCTCTTACCACTCTGGCATCTTAGGGTCAGGCAGATAGGAGCTCCAAACCCTCATCTCACCAAATAATACCCCTTCCAAGGGCTATCGTGAGGAATAAATCACCTTAGGCATTAAAGTGCTGAGGATGATTGACATAGGATAAAGGTTTGATATTAAAATATTCATATTTATTGTTGAAGTAGGGCTCAGTGCTCACGAGAACAAAGGGCTTTATGGTAGGAGGACCTCCTGACCCTCTGTTTCCATCATGGAGGAAAAGCATAGTATGCTGCATGCAGGAAGGCATGAGGCTTCCTCTCTGTAGCCTGTCAATTCTCTGTTCTGTGGCTTCTGGAAAGTACTGCCCAGCCTCTGGCAATGCCCAGAGGTAAAAGAAGGTGAAAATTTCCAAGTAAAATCCTGTCACTACTATCCTGGCCAAGTGAGGCCTAGTATCCTTCGAGGTCTCCCCAGAGCTTCGAGCTAGGCTTGCTGCTGCTGCTGCTAAGTCGCGTCAGTCGTGTCCGACTCTGTGCGACCCCATAGACGGCAGCCCAACAGGCTCCTCCATCCCTGGGATTCTCCGGGCAAGAATACTGGAGTGGGTTGCCATTTCCTTCTCCAATACATGAAAGTGAAAAGTGAAAGCGAAGTCTCTCAGTCGTGTCCGACTCTTAGCGACCCCATGGACTGTAGCCTGCCAGGCTCCTCCATCCATGGGATTCTCCAGGCAAGAGTACTGGAGTGGGTTGCCACTGCCTTCTCCAGGAGCTCGGCTTGGGGGAGAGTAAAATCCCAGACTTTCTGGGTCTCTCAGAGTTATTCCATCTATCCATCTATGTCCTTCCCATTTGCACTAATCCCGAACCTTCCTTTGGCATGCTGAGGTCTCCTCTCTTCTCAGATGAGGTAAAACTGAGGCTCAGGTGCCCCCAAAGAACTTCTCACAAGGTGGTCAGTGCAGCTGTGCACTGGGAGGTCCTTGGGAGAAAAACTGCAGAAGGGTTAGCACTATAGCTCCTGACCAGAATGTCTCCCCATGGAAGCCTGGAGTGGAGCATCAGCTCATCAGGGCCCTGTCGGTCAGGCGAGGGAACCTGCATCTTCTGAATGCAACAAGAACCAAGAAACATTTCTTTGTTGTTAGGAGACAGACATGATCAGTTTTCTTTATTGAAAGGTCACTTTGACTGCTGTGTGGAGGAACATATGGACATGAAAAGGAGGGAGGAAGGGAGACCATGAGAGGGCTCTGCCCTGGTGGTCACAGAGGGTTACACTGACCAGGTGACACCTGGGCACAGATCTTGTTGAAATTAGCCAAGTGTTTATGTCAGGCGGAGGGAGGCGGGAGTGTGCCCAGGTTGCTCAAGCTCCAACAGAGCGACCAGTGTGTCTGGAGTAGAACTAGCCAAAGCAGTAGACACTGAGGTCAGAGAGGCAATGGGGAGCCAGATCATGCAGAGGGGAGGGGCAGGGGCATCTCACAGCAGAGTCACCAACTGTCCCAGTTTGCCCAGGGCTGAGCGGTTTCCTGAGATGTGGAACTTTTGGTGCCAGAGTCAAAAGAACCAACCCATCCATCAGGCATAAAAAGCATAGGACCTGGAGCACACCATACTTTCAGGGGCCTGTGAAAATGTTTTAATTTTGGTTTTTTTTTAATCATGAGAAAAAAAGAATATGATGATAATGAATATATAACAATAAATCAAACCTGAATTATATTTGTCTTTATATACCAGTGTAAAGGTTAATTTTTAGGTTCTTTTTATGGAGGGAGAAAACTATGAAGGCAAAGGGCCCACAAATAGCATAATGCCAGACATAAACCAGAAGTGTTAGTCAACCTACTTGGGAGGCCTTTGGAAGGACTTTGGCTTATAGTTGGTTGAACTTACCCCCATTTTGCAGACAAAAAAACTGAGGCCTTGAAGGGTCAAGGTAAGGCAGCTCTGAGAGATTATTGTAGGTTGGCTTTGGAAACTGGCAAGAAAAAAGGGATTAGACAGAGTCAAGGAATACTCCAGGGGTGGAGTTGGCATGACTTGATGATGTACGTGTGCTGTGGGATGGGAAAGGGTGAGGAGGTGAAGGAAGTAGGACTCTGATTCACAAGCTTGGGCAGCCACCTGTTTGATGGTGTCTCTCATCATGATGAGGACCAGGGCAGCCAGGATGTGACTCCAGGCAAGTCTTGGAGCCCTTCTGAGCATCAGTTTCCGTATCACCAAAATGGGGATACCAAAAGTTATCTCCTGACATCACTGTAAGAATCAAAAGAGTTAAAAAAAAAAGTGCTGGTGCATAGTAGGTGCTCATAAATATGAACTGAATCTTCCAAAAGGTTGGGGCTTCCCTGGTGGCTCAGACAGTAAAGAATCTGCCCACAGTGTGCGAGACCCAGGTTCGATCCCTGGATAAGGAAGATCCCCTGGAGAAAGGAATGACAACCCACTCCAGTATTCTGGCTTGGAGAATTCCATGGGCAGAGGAGCTTGGCGTGCTGCAGTCCATGGGGTCACAATGAATTGGACATAACTGAGCAACTACCACTTTTACTTTTCCCAAAGGTTCAGTATAATTCTTTCATTTATATATTCAAATTCCCAATATTTAGTACTCTTTTTCCTTAAGAAACTTACATTCTAGTGGAAGCAACAGAGAGTAAAGAAACAAAAGTCTTAGATTGTCAGGGTGAATATGTGCTATTAAGAAAAATTCTGTAAGAAGATGGAGAGTCAGGCAGGGGGCTCTATAGATAGGGTGCTCAGAGAAAGCCTCCAGGAGAAGGCATGTGTGGATAAGTGAGTTCCCCTGGAGCCAGGGCGGCCCTCCCCCTGAAAAGGGGGGCATGCTCTGGGTACCCTGAATGGAGCAGAGCAGAGAAGGCAGTTTGAGTACCCTGGAGCCTGGGGGGGTCCAAGCAGCTGTCAGAGGTAGAGGTTTGCTGAGGAGGCAACAATTGCCACACTGATCATCAGTGGAGGATTGCCACATATCCCCGGCCCCCTGCAGTAAGGGATGGGTATTTACTTTTCCCTGCTGCACTGTTGGCAAAGGAACCCCCACAGCTCAGCCAGGAGAAGGGAGGTTGACGGTCCCGCATCAGCCCACAGGAACACTTTGTCTCACATCCGCGCTACCTGGGTGAGCAAAACCAGCCCAGGCACCCAGTGAGCAGGTGAAGAATAGTGTCATCAGCTCTGTTCTCCTCCTGGGTGCCCACAGAGACCCCGTGGAGGCCCAGGACTGCACCAGCAGACGGTCTCCCCTCTCTGCTGGGGGCATGGTGCCCTGGGCAGAGTGGAGCATCTGTAAAATGGGGATACTGATAATAATAGAAACTGTGCAGGGCGACTGTGAGATTTACACAGAGTAATGGTTGTGGAAAGTGCTTGGTAAACTGTAAGACATTATACAGATGTTCATTTACAATTTGTAAATGGGTTGATGGGAGAAAGCACAGGATGCTTGCCCAGGAACTACTTGGAGGCAGAGGAAGTTAAAGAAGGGGGAGTGGCCGCAAAGCGCCCCGGGAACTGTGACCGACACAGAAAGACAGTGTGTGGAAGGTACATGAATAAACATGAGACATCCTCTGACTCCTAACTGCCTAATTGTGTTCCAGTTAACAAGGTAGACAGGCAGCTGCTGGTTTCACCCAAGCAGGGAGGGACACCTCATTCCTGCCCTGCTTAGCTACCCACCCAGAGTACTGGGAACCAGACCCTGCAGGGGGGTGGGGGGGTCTCCCCTCCCTCCTATGCCATAGCCTGGCCCCCTGCCCCTTCATGCTTGCCTCCATGCACAGCAGTCCCTCGGGGGCATGGAGCCAATACTCATGAGCAAACAGAGATGCAAGCTGGGATGGGCTCAGTGCTGGCGAGTGTTGCTGTGGAAATTGGCAGGTAGGGCTGGCAGCCAGCTTCCTGGAGCTGACCTCAGGCTGGGAGAGTCTCAGATCCACATGTGTGAGGGGGGGCCTGCATGGAAGGAGGCTTGGCGAGATGGCAGGGAGGAGGCCCAGGACAGGAGGGCAAGCACGGGTCATCAGGCAACCTTCTGCAGACATTCAGCTCCAGTCATGTGTATCGCACATCTACTACAGGCCCACGCTGTGCTGGGGGTTTTGCTCACGTTATCCTCGGTAAACCTCACAGTGGGCCAGGGTGGTCAGTATCACACTTTACAGATAAGACACAGGCTCAGAGTGGGTAAGTGACCAAGGTCACACACACAGTTCAAGGTCCTGAGGCTTCCGAGACCAACATATGTGTTTCCTTTCCTGAAACTTGTAAACCCATCTACCCACACCACATCAGTGCCCTCACAGACTCTAGGGGAGCAGACACCCTCTGCTCTGCTCCCTCCCGTTTCTTCTCCTGGGTGGGATGGAAAGAGAAGAAACATCCCCTTAGTTATTCATCCTGAAGGGGTGGGACAGTGGTCTCCCTCCTGGTTTGCTCCCATCCTCCCCTCCTTGCCTTCTGCTTCCAGCTGGGTTTGCCGACGGGGAGTCCTGGCAACAGCTTGGAGAGGAGGAGGGTAAAGTGAAAAAGTCCCCTGCTGGCCACCACTGCAGGCCAGAGCTCCTCTCAAAGGGGCCCTTCTGCAGGCGCCTCTACCCCAAATTTGGTGCTGCTTCCTCCCTTCATCGTTTCAGTTGGTGGAAAGCAGCGCTTTCCACAGCCCTGCTTTCTTGCTCCAGCGGTACTCTGCTACTGCCGTGGTTTCAGCAGACCTGGCCCATGCCTGTGTGGGGAGACCCTTTAGTGACCTTCCTGCTTCCCCTCATTTGAGCTGCCATCTATCAGCAGTGTGGGTGTGGAAGAAGGTCAGAAAAGGTCCAAGGTGAGATGGATGATCCTTTTGGACTCAGCTGGAGAGAAGGATGCTGATGCTGCCTCAACCACAGGGATACATACCTCAAAGCTCCCCCAGATTCCAGCAGTATGGAAGAAGGTACCAACAGCCTCCTTGATCTTGTATATTCCCTCCACGGCCCTCCCATGTCTGCCTGGTATGTGATCATTAGCCTAAGACACAGACTCTTTGCTCAAACAGGACCGTCAAGATGCAGCTGGGGTGTGAAAAGTAATTATAGCCTGGTGATTAGAGTCGCCCTGGGTCTCACTTGCTAGAACATGCCTCCCTGACCCTGGGAGGGTGGGTGAGGTTAGTCAGCTGTTGGATAACGGGCACCAGGAACTCTAACCCTCGGGAGGGAGACAGGTGGACTTGCCCGGATGAGAGGGATGGAGTGGATGGGGGAGGTCTTGAGGCTGCCAAAGGAACATGCTGGGGCAAGGATGGGGAGCAGCCCAGGCCTTGGAAACCCAGAATATAGTGATAGGCAAGGGAGAGGCAGAGGGGAACGGTATGTTTGGTCTGAGATTTCAGTCTGGGGCTGACCTCAGCCTACCTTCCCCCATGGGCCTAAGGACCTCAGCTTCACACAGTGGCCCCCAGAGGTGATGAGGGCAGCCCACCAGGCCAGCATGCAGTCTAGGCACAGCAGGGTGGGAACCAAGGCTGCAGGGCTGCCCACACCACAGAGTTGCAAGCACCCACCTGTGCCTGTGACGTGGTGTGAGGTACATAACAGGCTTCTGAGAAATGTTGGTGGGATTCTCCAGGTGCTTCAGAGCTCAGTCATGGCACAGACTAGACAGTGTGCTCTGGTTTCACCCCTTCTCCAACAGGAGGCCAGGGTCCAAGCCCAGTTGAGCAGCTAACTAGCTGGGTAACACAGGCAGTTCTTCTGGTGGCTTGAGGCCTTAATTTTCTCATCTCTGAGGTGGAAGAGATACCTACTTTGAGATGAATGGATGGAGGCATTTGCAGATGGAGGAGGCGTAGCCGGTAGCACCTAAGAGCAGGGATCTAGGGAAAGACCTGAATTCTCACCCTTTCACACCTGCTCCTCAAAGAAAAGGTCTAAGGTGAGGTATATGGTCCTCCCCATGACAGAGGTCAGCGTTACCCCTTCCAAATCCCTCTGAACCCTTCTCCAGCCTCTCTCTCTACCTCTGAGCTCATGAAGCCCCTACCTAAGCACACCAGCCATAGCCGTGGAGGAGATATGGTTGTCTCCAAGGGGAATCTTCCTGATACCTCCATTTTCTCAGAGGGCCCTGAAAACACACCCTCAGCTAAGGAAGAGCAAATGAAAATTAAGGATAAAGCATAATTTTTCAGTTCACGTGTGTCCCAGATATTGCATGGGGCATTGTCATTGCTGTAGGTCAGTCACCCGGTCACGTCCGACTCTGTGACCCCATGCAACCCCATGGACTGCAGCACGCCAGGCCTCCCTGTCCCTCCCCATCTCCGGAGTTTGCCCAAGTCCATGTTCACTGCATGCAGAAGGCAATGGCAACGCACTCCAGTATTCCTGCCTGGAGAATCCCAGGGACACGACCTAGCAACTAAACCACCACCACCATGTTCATTGCATCAGTGATGCCGCCCAGCCATCTCATTCTCTGATGCCCTCTTCTCCTTCTGCCCTCGCTCTTTCCCAGTATCAGGGACTTTTCCAATGAGTTGTCTGTTCACATCAGATGACCAAATTACTCGGACAAACCCATCCTAATAAATTATCTCTGTTTATCTGACATTCACGTTTAACTGGGCATCCTGTATTTTATCTGGCAACCCTACCCCAGCCAACAAGGCTCCCAAATAGAGTCAGCTGCCGGGTGCTGGCTCTGACATGTGGCCACGCTCTGAGCAATACCCCATCCTCAGCCCTAAGCCTCTGGGAGCCACAAGCTATCCTTTAGAGTAGGGAACATCAGGGGGCCTCAGGCTCTAAGAGGCCTCCTACACCTTTTCAGATTCAAAGAACTTCAAACAGTAAGAATCCATTCAACAGATGTTTAGTGAACATCTATCTTGTACCAATCACTCTCTTGAGCACTGAAGTTACAATGGTGACAGAAAATGAACAGTTTCATCTCATAACCATCATGTCTAGAGAAGGTACCAAATGTCAAGCTCTGTGTTAAGCACCCTAGAAGCTATATCAGGTAATCCTCACAGCCATCACCAAAGGGGAAAGGAGATGGGGAGGGATAAAGTAGAAGTTTGAGATTAGCAGATACAAACTACTATATATAAAATTAATGAACAAGCTCTTACTGTATAGTAAAGGGAACTATATTCAATGTCCTATAATAAACCAAATGGAAAAGAATGTGGAAAATATATGTGTGTGTATGTATACGTGGGCTTCCCTGGTGGCTCAGATGTTAAAGAATCCCCCCGCAATGCAGGAGAGCTGGGTTCGAACCCTGGATCAAGAAGATCCCCTGGAGGAGGGCATGGCAACCCATTCCAGTATTCTTGCCTGGAAAATCCCCATGGACAGAGGAGCCTGGCTACAGTCCACGGGGTTTCGAAGAGTTGGACACACTGAGCGACTAAGCACACATGCACACATATGTATGTATATGTATGTATATATATATATATATCAGTTCAGTCGCTCACTCATGTCCGACTCTTTGCAACCCCATAGACTGTAGCACACCAGGCCTCCCTGTCCATCACCGACTCCTGGAGCTTACTCAAACTCATGTCCATGGAGTCGGTGATGCCATCCAGGCATCTCATCCTCTGGCATCCCCTTCTCCTCCTGCTTTCAGTCTTTCCCAGCATCAAGGTCTTTTCCAATGAGCCAGCTCTTCTCATCAGGTGGCCAAAGTATTGGAGTTTCAGTTTCAGCATCAGTCCTTCCAGTGACTATTTAGGACTGATTTCCTTTAGGGTGGACTGGTTGGATCTCCTTGCAGTCCAAGGGACTCTCAATAGTCTTTTCCAACACCACAGTTCAGAATCATCAATTCCTCAGCACTCAGCCTTCTTTATAGTCCAACTCTCACATCCATACATGATGACTGGAAAAACCATAGCTTTGACTAGACGGGCCTTTGTTAGCAAAGTAATATCTCTACTTTTTAATATGCTGTCTAGGTTGGTCATAACTTTTCTTCCAAGGGGCAATTGTCTTTTAATTTCATGGCTGCAGTCGCCATCTGCAGTGATTTTGAAGCCCCCCAAAGTAAAGTCTCTCACTGTTTCCATTGTTTCCCCATCTATTTGCCATGAAGTGATGGGACCAGATGCCATGATTTTAGTTTTCTAAATGTTGAGTTTTAAGCCAACTTTTTGACTCTTCTCTTTCACTTTCATCAAGAGGCTCTTTAGTTCTTCTTTGCTTTCTGCCATGAGGGTGGTGTCATCTGCATATCTGAGGGTATTGATATTTCTCCCTGCAATCTTGATTCCAGCTTGTGCTTCACCCAGTCCGGAATTTCACATGATGTACTCTGCATATAAGGTAAATAAGCAGGGTGACAATATACACCTTGACGTACTCCTTTCCTGATTTGGAACCAGTCTATGTCCAGTTCTAACTGTTGCTTCTTGACCTGCATACAGATTTCTCAGGAGGCCGGTCAGGTGGTCTGATATTGTCATCTCTTGAAGAATTTTCCATAGTTTGTTGTGATCCACACAGTCAAAGGCTTTGGCATAATCAATAAAGCAGAAGTAGATGTTTTTCTGGAACTCTCTTGCTTTTTTGATGATCCAACAGATGTTGGCAATTTGATCTCTGGTTCCTCTGCCTTTTCTAGAACCAGCTTGAACACCTGGAAGTTTATATATATATATAACAATACTTCAATAAATAAAATGAAATTGATGTGAAAGAATTTTCACAACCATCTAAGAGGGTGGTGGTTTACAGATGAGGAAACAGGATTACTGTAGTAATCATTTGTTTATTCATTCACCAAATATTTATAGAGCCCCTACTAGGTGTCAGGCAGTGTTCCTGGTGGTGGAAATACAACAATGAACAAAAGAGATAAACGCCCTCCTGCCCTCATGAAGCTTGCATTCTGGTGGGGAGCAGGGATGGGGGAAATGAGAATTAACACAGTATAAAATATAGTATGTAAAAAGGTGGCAAATGTTATGAGAAAAATACGGCAGACAATGAGGGTGCGGAGTGTCCCTGGTGGGAGCAGTAATTCAAATCCAGGTGGTCAGGGAAGGCCCTGGACAAGGAGCCATTAGAGCAAAGCTGTAAAGGAAGTGAGACTCATTGAGGAAGAAGTGGAAATTCATTGCCCCCATCCCCCACCCCATAGCGCTGATTCTCACAGCCTGGTTCCTAATCACTATGCATTCCTACCTACCAGACCTTGATTGAGGCTTCTTGCCTGTCCCCTTCACATACCTGATTTCACTTAATCCCCACATCAGAACAACCCTGAAGGTAAGTTTTATTATCACACTTTTCCAGAGAGGAAAGATGAAATGACTCAAAAAAATGAAATGACTTGCCTAAAGTTCTGTAATGCCAGGACTCAAGCCAGGTTCTTCTGTGTCCTCCACAGAGCAGAATGGGAAGTTTTCGGATCAGGCTGGGCGGATGGCTTTGACTTATTTCACTCCCTTAGCCTCAATTTCTGCATCTGAAAAGTGGGGCTAATGATATCTACCTCATAGCATCGCTGGGAGGATTAGTCGGTAACACATGTAAAGTGTCAGATTTGGCACATTCACACTGTTACTATGATCCTGAGTCATGCTCTACCCATGTAATAATCCCCCTGAAGGACCCGAGTTAAGCCGCGTGGTTCCTAGGACCTGGGGAAGGAAAGGATGCTGTGGGAAAACAAAGGATGCAGATTTGGAGGAAGTGCGGGGCAGGAAGAAGATGGACAACCACCACACTGCAAGCCCACCTGCGAGTGAGCTGTTGAGCAAACTTTGCCTACACCTAAGTGGCGCGACTCAGTGATTGTAATCACACTGGTTTGAGGTTATGACTTCAGCAATTTTAGTTTTCTCTTGGAGGCCCCGGCTCATATTTTATGCATGCGCAGGAGCTAATTGCGTCCCAGAGAGTGCTCTCCGCCTGCTGGTCTGGAGGTGCGCCGCGCGCCATATGCTCCGCGTGCGCGTAATTAACCCACTGCAGCTGCGCTCCTCTCTGTCTGGATTATGGATTCGATTTCAGTTTCACTCGCAGGCAAGAGGCCCCCAACTCATATCTATTAAAATGATTACCATAAAGCGAGGTGCTGAGGACAGAGCCCAGCCCTGGGCTAGAAGCAAAGGCCGGAGACCCAGTGCAGAGTGAGCACCTTGCCAGCTTGCAGGAAGGGCTGCCAGCAGCCCGGCCTGAGAGCTTTGGGTTGCCCTGCAGGTGTTGAAGCTGTTTTTCTGGCATCTGAAATTTATTGTTTCTGGAACTTTCCTTGCTGGTCTAGCCTTCACCCTCATCTTCTCCCTGCCACCCTTCCTCCAACTGTGACAGCCGCTGACCACCCAGACTGTCTTTCCAGAATTGCTTTCAGCACCTGAACAGGGACTCAAGACAGAGTGGGCATCTGATTACTATGGAGGTGAGATAGTTCTGATGGCAAGAGGACAAAGGGATGCTCCATTAATCCTCCAAGAGAGAAACCTGAACTTGGGGCCCACCTGTTCTGTGACCTCCACAGTCACTAATCCAGACGTGACAGCTATAAAGATTGATGGATCGTGTGTTTTGGGGGACTTAGGGGCAGGGACAAGAAGCAAGCCAAGGAACTGGCCATCTTTGTAAACTTGCCTAGCACTTTACTGCCCTCAGCTAGGGACAGTGGCTCTTGTCAAGGTTGTCCTGTGAGGAGTCAGAGCCATATCAGCCTCATTCCAAGGCCTCCATCACGCTGGGAACCACTCTCGGTCGCCCGTAGCCACAGCCCCCCTCCCGGTGGTGACTCACTCCATATGCAGACACCGAGCTGGGACGGGGAATATAAAGAAAAATGAGAAACACACTCGGTCCCCAAGGAGCTCATGTCTAGCAGGGAAGACAAATATGTAAACAAATGGTTTCAATACAGTGGGATAAATACCATAATGCAGGCATGTTTACAGAGGTTTGAACACAGAGAAGGGAGCGACTGAATTTGCCAGGAGTCAGTGGTGAGATTGTTGACATTTTCGTTGAGTACAGATGAGTTTGGGGGCAGAACCAGAGCAATAACGTTTCCTTTGTTCCACAGAGGTATGTGTATACTTCTGCACTAAGCATTGTGCTGACTTGCAGAAAATGTATGGTTCCTAGATTCAAGGAGCCTGCACTCCAAGTGGAAAGATTCACTGCATTCATTTACTCAACAAGCATTTACTGAGCACCTCCTGTATAACAGAGCCTGTGCTAGACTCAGAAGATACATAGATGGTTAGACATCATCGCTGCCCTGTTTCAGAGGGGAGACAGACAAACAGAATATGTTATAAGTCAATGGAATAGATCTATCACAAGGAGAGCCTTTTCAAGTTATAGAGACAGAGGAACAATTTCTTACATGGAGTGGATGGAATAGCAGCTCAGGGAAGACTTTCTCGGGATGGTTATGTCCAGGTTGGGTTTTGAAGGGTGATTAGGAGTTTCCAGGTTAAAAGCGATGGGTTATAAAGTCAAAGGGAATGATTATAAGGAAGCAAGCAGTTTGACAATATAGGTGCTCAGGACTTCACTGGCAGTCCGGTGGTCAGGACTCTGGACGTCCACTGCAGGGGTTAAGGGTTCAATCCCTGATCAGAGAATTAAGATCCCACATGCCACATATGGTGTGACCGAAAAATTGAAATATATAAATATATATATAAACTCAGTAGAATATAAATGAGAGCTACACAGGCATCCCGACATTGAAGACTAGCCTTCTATGTGCCAGGTGACCATCATGGAGAATAAACCCTACTATGCAGCTTTCTCTGCATGTGAGACATAAATGCGGTTTTGCCTTAGTTACTGCGGCTTGAACCTTATGTATATGTGTCATGGGGGCATTGGAACATGGAGCCAGTCTTCTTCTGCCCCCAGTAACATCATCACTGGTCATTTTTCCCATCTGTGGACTTGCTACTCTTTGAAAATAAACATGGAAAAGCCACCTAGTGCTGTGACTCCCGGTGACCAGTGACTGAGCCGGCCATGCCAGAGTCTTCTGAGGGCCCGTTGGCACATGGTTCCTTGCATGCTCTGTTCAGTGTGCCCTGGCCACGACCCAGGGCTGGTGCGTTTAAAGTGCCCAGAGTGATCGGGATGAGACTCACTGATCAGGTCTTCCTCCCTCCACTATCCTTCCTTTCACATGAGGGGTAAGTTCCAAGGGGAGGTGATGCCTGTGGGTTGGCTGTGAGGGGTCCCCAGATAGTGCTGCAGTCCCCAAGGGTTCCTGAGGGAGCGGAAGCTCAGAACACGTGTCCCCAAGCAAACTGGGCGAGGGAGAGTGGGGCTGCTGGTTGTCAGGTTGTTTAGTCACTGATGAAGATGCTGTTTTCGGCACTCAGGCAATTCAGGCTTCTCTAATCAGGGAGCAGAGAATAGGCCTCCTGAGGGGCCAGCAGATTCAGAATTCCAGGCTGAGCCTGTTAGGACTAGACCAGGAAAGATGACATTCTTGGGCAGGGATTGGCTGGAGGAGCATCAGATATTTTCTAGTCCCACAAAGAAAAAGATGAGAGGAAAAGCTGCTGAGATTGAGCAGGAAGGAACATGGTGGGATGACCAGTGAGGTCCAAGGCTCTCTGGTGGGTTCCCTAGGAAAGCTGACTCTCGTTTGCTTTCAAAAAGGCAAGTGCAGTCATCCAGGAAGTTCTGATGGCAACTGTGAGGCAGGTCTGATGAGAGACAGAAAGGCTCAGGATGAGGAGACTGGGGCAGGGTTCAGGCATCCTGTAACGAGGAGCCTGGGGGCTTCCCAGGTGGTGCTAGTGGTAAAGAACCTGCCTGCCAATGCAAGAGACCCAACAGACGTGGGTTCAATCCGTGGGTTGGGAAGATCCCCTGGGGGAGGGCATGGCAACCCACTCCAGTATTCTTGCCTAGAGAATCCCACGGACAGAGGAGCCTGGCGGGCTCCAGTCCATGGGGTCACAGAGTTGGACATGACTGAAGGGACTGAGCATGCACACAGGCAACGTGGAGGCTGGAGCACCAGATAGGGAACCTGGTCCCTGAAAGATTGGACAGAGGGACCAAAAAAAAGTGCTCAGTCACAGAGGAAGTAAGTCCAAGCAAGGAAGCAGTCACCATGCTCTGAGAGCCTCTGGGCTGAGCAGTGCCCAGCCGGGCCAAATGGCATCATCTTGTGAATTAGAAAAAGCCCCTCCTCCTGCTCCCCACCCCCGCAGATCCTGCACACAGTTGGCCGCCTCTCAGACTGGACCCACACAGTAGAAGACTCGCCCTTGAGACCAAGCTCCACAGCAGTCGACCTCGGATTCCTCTACCTCCCACCTAGAAATAGAGTCATTCCCAGAGACTGGCCTGGACTGCCCCAACAGAGGCCCCACCTGCAAGAGGAGAGGTTCTCAGGTCCCCCTGAGCAGGCCTGAAGTCGGGAGCTCCTTGCTAAGAACAGAGGTTCCATGAGTCCTCAGGGAGCAAGAGTGCCCCCACCCCTGCCAGGGGTGATGAGAGGATGGGCTGGGATGGGGACCCTGAGCCACGAGCTCACTGCTCGGCCCCTCCCACACTCACGCTGGTGGCTGGAGGCTAGGCGCTGGGCGACTCGCCAGCTCACAGCTTCGGTCTTCTGCTCGGCTTGCCCAGGGGAGGGGCTGTACGTGCCAAGAGTCATCGAGGAGTTTGGGTGATGTTGCGGCCAGTGTCCACTTCGGGAGGTTTGCCTCGTCTAGACAGTGTTCTGGCCCGATCAATAGGACATCAGTCTCTGAGGACCGCCTGCGCCTGGCCAGGAATAGACACAGGCAGGAGGCGAGTGTACATCTGTCCTTCCTGTGGCCTCTGCTTGAGGAGCGGGGAGCCATGGAGAGGCGTGGCGGCGGGAGAGGAGGGAAGGAGATGGAGGGAGGGATTGGAGGCCAGAACTGGAGACGGACTCGGGGTCCGGAAGGAGCATGGAGGGGAGCCGCGGCAGCCAGCGCCTCCCCGGGGAAGCACTTCCTGGGCTCCTGGCACCATCCTACACGCACGTGTGCATCCCTCATCTCATCCTCACCCTCAGCCCCACCCTCACCCCACCGGTCATGATCCGTGTCTTACAGACAGAAGCTGAGGCATCAAAGGCACAGTAACTCCGCCACGTTCTCAGAGATAAGAAGGGAATGCCAGGCCAGCCCCAGGGCCACACCTGGTGAGCGAGGGCAGGTGGCAATTTGGGCGCCCGCCTCCTGGGCTTGTGTAGCACCCAGGGAATGGAAATCTAGGGTTTGTGAGGCCTCTGAGTTGGGTTTGAGGGTGTGTGAGCCTGTTTCCTGCGGTTCTGCTGACAGGCAGCAGGGAGTCACCTCAGGGCCAAGATCCACACCCAGGGAGTGGGGGCTGGAAGGGACTCAGCACGGGGGGAAGCAGGCAACCTGCACAGCCCTTATTCTGAGAGTTTCCATTTGACTTAGCCCCACCATCACCACCATCCCTCCCACCTGCAGCCTCACTCCTCTGAGAGCCCTAGGTCAGGAACCCCAGAAATCTACAGGGTGGTCTGCACTGGCACAAGCTGTGACCTCAGTGCTGAGACTCAGACATCCTCTCCCTACCCAGGACCCACAGGACAGGCCCCCTACCCCTGGTGGAGCCCACTCTGCTAGGAGGTGAAGTCACAGAGGACAAGACTGTGCGTGAGGCCGGGTGTGCCCCGGTCTGTGACCTGCGCCCTCACGCAGCACACTCAGGGTGTTAAGATGGCAGCAGGGGAACTGTGGGCCTGAGAAGGGCATCACAGGAGGGAGGAGGGCAGGCAAGGGCTCTCATCCACGGGGGGCTGTGTGGATGCCATGCCATGCCAGGGCAGCCATTCAGTCCATCTGGGGTGAACCACGTGAGCTTCCCCTGGCCTCTCTCTACGTCCACTTCCCCTCCTCACGCCCTGGGGTCCTGCCCGCAGCTCCCAGACACTCTGTCCTGCTCGAGGGAAGCAGGAGGGAGGACTCTGTCCCCCCTCCCCAACTGCTGCGAACAATTAAGCTCAGGACAGCCATTAGCTATCGCTGAAGGGCCTGTATTGATTAAGGATAATTATATTTACTCTTTAGCAGTGTGAGGCCTGGTAGGAATATTTTTTTGCTAATTTGCTGCTGCTTAGCCTCAGGAATGGGCACTGATATGCCAGCCTCCACCTGGATCATCCTCTATAAACACACACACACACACGACTTCACTATTGCTGAATTACTGTAAATGGGCATCTAAGACACATGGCGTTCTGAGCTGTCCTTCTTGCAGCTTAATTCCAGAAAAGAACATGGAAATGGTTGAAGGAGTTTTATTTTCTTTTGGCAACTTTTATCTTGGATAAGACACAGTGGAGTCCGAATTGCAGCAAAACACGAATACACACACAAACACACTCACACACCCTTTCCCTGCTTCCTCCCAGTAGATTTATTTTTAAAACCTAAATTCTAGAAATAAAAAAAAACCCGGGTCCCATGAGATGATGGCCCTGAGCTGTCCCATCACCTGGTGGAAGGCATCCATCCCACCTCAGCTCTTCCGGTCCCCTGACCCCGCCTCCCTGACGACACGCCTCCCCCTCGGTGTTTCATTTCAGCGAGAGCATGCCTTCTCCTGCTCACCTGTAAATGCCTTCCTCCCTTTCCTCAGGAGACACTTGCAGGATGGGGCGGCTGAGAATACAGAGCCACAGATTCCATCTCTGCCATCAGCCTAGCGAGAGAGACCAACTGGAACAGCACAGTTCCTTCCTGTACTGTGGGTCCAGGAGACCTGGGTACAAACTGGAGGGCAGCACTTGCCAGAGCTGCCTTATTACCATGGGCAAGGAACTTCATTGAGACTCATCTCCCCAGTTGTAAGATTAAGATGATAACAAGCCCCACTCTGCAGAACCATTGTGGCAGGCTGTACATGAGCTGTGCTGCATATGAAGTGATCGCCCACGCCTGGCACATAGCAGATGCTCACTAAACAATTGTAGCCATGCTTAATGAGCATTTGCTACGCGACAGATGTTTGCTATGTGATATGGCTTCCCTGGTAGCTCAGCTGGTAAAGAATCCACCTGCAATGCAGGAGATCCTGGTTCGATTCCTGGGTTGGGAAGATGCACTGAAGAAGGGATAGGCTACCCACTCTAGTATTCTTGGGCTTCCCTGGTGGCTCAGATGGTAAAGAATCCACCTACAAAGCGGGAGACCTGGGTTTGATCCCTGGGTTGGGAAGATGGCCTGGATAAGGGAATGGCTCCAATACTTTGGCCACCTCAAGCGACGAGTTGACTCACTGGAAAAGAGTCTGATGCTAGGAGGGATTGGGGATGGGAGGAGACAGGGACGACAGAAAATGAGATGGCTGGATGGCATCACCGACTCGATGGACATGAGTTTGAGTGTACTCCGGGAGTTGGTGATGGACAGGGAGGCCTGGCGTGCTGTGATTCATGGGGTCGCAGAGTCGGACACGACTGAGCGACTGAACTGAACTGAACTGAACCCTCTCCAGTATTCTAGCCTGGAGAATTCCATGAACAGAGGTGCCTGGTGGGCTACAGTTCATGGGGCTGCAAAGACTGAGCGACTATCACCTTCACTTTCAGGCAAATTTCATGTGTTCTATCTCATATAGGCCTCATCAAAGCTTCTGACAAGATGGAACCATGGAGAGGTTAAATAACTTAAAAGGGATCACACAGTGAGCTGAGACCTGACTCCCAGGCATTTGACTCCCTTGCCCATATATTTAACCACTCTACTAATGTGTCCCCCTGGAGAAGGAAATGGCAACCCACTGCAGTATTCTTGCCTGAAAAATCCCATGGACAGAGGAACCTGGCAGGCTATAGTCCATGGGGTCACAGAGAGTCGGGCATGACTTCGCGACTGAACAGCAACGCGTCCTCACCCTACCCCTCAGCCCAGGTGACACTGGCTCCCATTCTTTTATCAGCAGCAGAGCATGTGATGGACGCATGACAGAAAGGTGTCTTATGTAACCTGGGGATGTGACATCAGGGAATGGCTCCTGGAAGACGATAAATGGTCTTTGTCTGGTGAAGGGAACTGTGTGTTCAGAGGCCCAGAGGTGAAAGAACCCAGTGTGTTCGGAGAACAGCCAATATTTCCATCGGAATGGATGATAGTTAGGGTGAGCATTTATCCTAGTCTACCTGGGACTGTCCTGGTGTACACCTATTGGCTCAACTTAATTATAAGTAGTCCCTGTTTCTTCTCCGACAATCCCAGTTGAGGTATAAATTACACAGTCACCATAATTCTAGTGTGTGGGTCCTGGAGATGTGAAAACGGGGCTTTACTAGCCCACTCAAGGATTCAGATTTTATCCGGAAGGACAGGGAGACCCACTGAGGCATGAATTATAGGGAACAAGCCTGAAGCAGACCACACATTTGGGACGCAGTGGTCCAGACGGTTAGTGACATTGAGTTATTAAGGACTCAGAATCTATAGACTTTGGTTACAGAGAGGCCGTGGAGTTAGTGGGTGAGGGTGAGGATTCTGGCACCAGGATCTCTGGGTTCAAATCCAAGCTCAGTTACTTATTAGCTATACGACCTTGGGTCTCTGTATCTCACTTTCTTTGCCTCTGAATGAAGTATCATGATAGCATCACCTCCCAGGGTGGCTGTGAGCGTTACATAGAGTTAATATGTAAGGCAGTCATAAGCAGTAACAAGCCAGGAATAGCTTGGTCTCTGGCGTGGGCCCCTGGAATAGAATCGTCCCTTGACCTTGAGAACGAGAGGAGATGTGGGGTGGGGTGCAGGGAGGACCCAGAGATGGTGAAATCCGCTTGGGATATGAAGGATTTGAGGTGTCAGAAATGAGAGGAGATGATACTTTCAAACTGTGATGCTGGAGAAGACTCTTGACAGACCCTTGGACAGCAAGGAGATAAAACTAGTCAACCTTAAAGGAAATCAACCCTGGATATTCATCAGAAGGACTTGCTGAAGCGGAAGCTCCAATACTTTGGCCACCTAATGCAAAGAGTCAACTTGTTGGAAAAGACCCTGATGATGGGAAAGATTGAAGGCAAAAGCAGAAGGGGGCGACAGAGGTTGAGATGGTTAAATAGCATTACTGACTCAATGGACATGAACTTGAGCAAACGCCAAAGATAGTGAAGGAGAGGGAGGAAGCCTGTTGCACTGCAGCCCATGGGGTCACGAAGAGTCAGACACGACGGACAACTGAACGACAACAAGGTGAGAGGAGACCCACCAGGAAGCCGGGCGTGCCACGGCTAGCCTGCAAGGAGGATCTGGGCTAAGACTCCAACCTTGGCATCATCTCCACCTTGCCAGGAGGGGATGGAGTAGGAGAGAAGCATCCAGGAAAGTCTGGGAGCACCAGCCTTTAAGTTGCTGGTGGAGGGGAGGAACCCAGGAAGTCATCTGAGACATGATTAGAAAGTCAGGAGGAAAACCAGGAGAGATTTATTTCCCAGAAGCCAAAAGAAAGGGAAAGTTGCTCAGTCATGTCCAGCTCTTTGTGACCCCATGGACTATACAGTCCATGGAATTCTCCAGGCCAGAATACTGAACCAGATAGCTATTCCCTTCTTCAGGGGATCTTCCCAATCCAGGGATTGAACCCAGGTTTCCCACATTGCAAGTGGATTCTTTATCAGCTGAGCTACCAGGTAAGCCCAAGAATACTGGCGTGGATAGCCTACCTCTTCTCCAGTGGATCTCCCCAACCCAGGGACTGAACTGGGGTCTCCTGCATCTCAGAAGCCAAGGGAGAATTGAATTTCAACAAGGATGGAGTCTCCAACAGCAGGAGATGCTGCTGTGAGGTTGGAAGGTTCAGAGAGGAAGAAAACTTGCTGGATTTAGCTGTGGAGGCCATAGGTGGTCTTGGTGGCTGTTTTTCACCATGAATGGCAAGGATTATAGTATAAAAGGAAGACGTGGAAGGAACATGTGTAGACAGCTTTTAGGAAGCTGGGCTGCAGAGGAAAGGGACAGTGGCCACAGTGCAGTGCAAAGTCAGGAGAGGTGTGTTCATCTTTAAAGAGCAGAGCCTTGAGCTCGAGAGAGAATGGTGGAGATGGAGAGGTTGAAGATGTCAGATAAAGGCATAATTGATGGAACAGAGTGCTTGAGGAGGCAGGAGGGGATGAGGGGCTGAGTTTACTCGCGGGAGTAGCCCTGACACAAGGAAGGCTGCCTTCTAGCATGAGATGGAGGAGAGAGATGAGGATGTGTGGGGACACAGATCACTTGGGGGTTGGGTGTGCCAAGTGGGCAGCTGGCACCATTTTCTCTGGACTGTGGGAGGCAAGATCTTCAATGAAGGGATGGGTTAAGGAGGCTTGAAGAAAGGGTGACCTTGTGAGAAAAGCTGTGTGGGGAATGAAAAAGGTGTCTCCTGAGGGCACATAGGTCCCAGTTAGGAACTGGGAGGAACACTGTTGTTGGGGCATCCCCATGGATGCTGTGCTCACCTGGGATGATGGCAGGGCTTGGACTGGAGTGAAAGTCTATGCCATGGTTTTCAGGGAGCAGAAAGGTGATAAATGACAGAGACCAGTGAAAAGATGACGCTTCCCAGGTGGCTCAGTGGTAAAGAATCTGCCTACTGATGCAGGAGAGGCAAGTTTGAGCCCTGGGTTGGGAAGATCCCCTGAAGAAGGAAATGGCAACTCACTCCAGTATTCTTGCCTGGAGAATCCCATGGATGGAGAAGCCTGGTAGGCTACAGTCCATGGGGTCGCAAAGAGTCAAACATGACTGAGCGACTAAACAAAATCTAGTATCAATGAAGAAAGATGTTTTTTTTTAAATTAAAAGAACAATAATTTTTAAGTGGTCCCAGTGACAAGGGAGGGGCTCCCCATCTCCTAGAAAACAGAGCATCTCCTCCAAGAGCAGTCTGCAGGGATATGGTGACCATGAAGGCAGAACCTGGGCCTGGTTTGCCTTTGTCCCATTTTCCTACCCACCTGGCATAGGTCGTTTTAAAATGTGGAGAAGGAAATGGCAACCCACTCCAGTACTCTTGCCTGGAAAATCCCATGGATGGAGAATCCTGGTAGGCTACAGTCCATGGGGTCGCAAAGAGTCAGACATGACTGAGCGACTTCACTTTCTTTTCTTTAAAATGTGGACTGGTTGAGAGTGACTGAATAAATGCCTGAATGCCTTGCTTCCATCCTGAGAGATGCTTCCATCTATACCTGTGTTTCTTCCTTTTGACGTTGCCTCTTCCTGTCCCTGAGAAGCACTTGCCCAGCCTGTGTGTGCCTCTCAGGGGCCATATGGAGGGCTGCTGCTGATGATGATGCTGCTAAGTCGCTTCAGTCGTGTCCGACTCTGTGCGACCCCATAGACGGCAGCCCACGAGGCTCCGCCATCCCTGGGATTCTCCAGGCAAGAACACTGGAGTGGGTTGCCATTTCCTTCTCCAATGCATGAAAGTGAAAAGTGAAAGTGAAGCCGCTCTAGAAGGTAGAGAAAGGGGAGGAGGGAGTGTTTGCTGTCATTCTGAGTCTACTGTAGACCCTGAGAGCATGAGACCCGCCTGCCCACCCAGCTCCATGCCCACAGCCCATTATATGCCCACATAGAATGATTGCTGTCTGGTCTGCCAAGTAACTCTTGGGTTTTCAGTAATTAATACTGCAGTGTGGAGCCAAAAGAGCAGTGGTGACACAGTGTAGGGGGAAATGCAGTGTCAGATTCGAGGGGCCTCAGCTTTTTGCAACCATAGTTCAGTTTCTCAATAGGATTCGTTTTGTCCCCATCACTACCTTCTTCCTTGCCTCCCAGTCTGGCACCAATGGCTTGACCAGAGAACCCTCAAATGCTGGGCAGTCAGCCTTACTGACTCCCCAGGGCCAAACAAAGCGAGATGTTCCCCGGGCAAGGAGGACCGCAGCTCATCTATCCCCAGTGGCCACCCAGACCCTCACTGAGGGCGCAGAAACAGATTGGCTGTATTTTTAGCTCCCTTTTGGGCTCCTGAGCCCTGCCCCACTTTCTGAAAGCAGAGGGCTTGGGGCCCAACACCATCTGGACTTAGTAGTGGGGACGGTGCCTTCTCCTGCCACTCATGAGCAAAACCCAGGGGAACACACAGCCCTTTCCATGTCCACATTTTCCAGGCCAGGAAATCTATGCAGTGGGGTCTCCAATGGGACTGGAGTCTCCTGGAACCATAGGTCCTGCATCCAGGGCTCTGGCAGGGCCTCCAAATGCTTTGGTATGGGAACCCCAAATTCCAGGAGCTGTTTGGACTCTTCAGAATAGAATGCTACCCAAACCCCAGCTAGCATTTTTCTGAGCTCAGCTTGAGTTTCCTGTAGGAATTGGGAACAAATCTGTAACTCGGAGGGTAAAGGACAATGAAAGCAATAAAGAGGCTCCCAGTTGAGCTCAACCCAGACAATGTAATAAAAAGCATCCTTTATTCATTCACTTAGCCACAGGTGGACTGCATGCCTATAAAGATGCTAAGGATGCCAGAAATGAACATAAAATAATCTTTGCCCTCAAGATGCGATACTGCTGTTCCCTGTCCCATAACTGATCACAGGGACTGCCGGAATCCAAGGACCAAAAGCAGAGGGGGTGGGGCATGGTGCTGAGAGACCTGGCATTTCTTATTCCTGAGCAGAATTCTGGGGCTTGTATTATTTCTCCCCACTTTTTCTCTTCTCTGGAAGTGCCCCTTGGTTCAGTGTGTCTGCCACATGTTCTCAACCCCTGCACACATCTGCACTGGGAGGACACCTGCCAGACAGACCCAGCCCTATTGATGGAGGTGGCTGTCAGAGAGTCGTGACTTTAACTGGCTGCTGCTTGGAGCCCCTGATGGCTACTGTCCAGAATGAAGATCCTTCTTTGAATCACTTTCTGCCCCTGCTCTATGGTTATCTAGAGCTACTCTGAATTTTTTTTTTCCAGACTGATCTGGGTCTTCTGCAGCCTGGACACCTCTCAATGGCATCGACTCCCTGATCAGAGCCTGGCTGACCTCCACATGGATAATGAATGGTGCCTGGTTGCCCCCTCTTGGTCCCTAGCTTCTGCAGGGCTTCTCTCCTGCCCCCAAGCCTGTTCCTTGAAGGGACACTAAAATGGGGCAAATGAACTGAAGGTCAGGTAGTCATCTGGCCGGGGAAGGGCCCCTGGGGGTGGGTGGGAAGTCTGGATAGCTGAGGGCTAGTTGGAGCTCAGCATTGGCTCACCCTCACCGTAACACTTCTGCTGAGCCCTCAGTCCCCCGAGGGTGCCCAGCTTAGGAGGAGCAATCTCTAACCCAGGATGCCAGGGCCCCTTTCTGGCTGGCATTTGGGGCCCAGACTGACACCCCTGTGGCCTCTCAGGTGCTTTGCCTCCCAGCTGCCCTCCCTCTCTCCGGGATGTGTTTTCACGGTGGAAAGCCCCAAAGTACACTGGCCTAGATGCAGGAGCTGGAAATCAGGAGCTGTTGGAAAGGGATGTATCTGAGACAGGAGTTAACCCCTGGTTCTCAGGGCACCTTGGGCATAGCCTGCTGCCACCCTGACCATTTTAGCGCATACTTCTTAGTTCTTTCTTCTCTCCTAAAGAGCCCCCAAACAATCAGACACTGAAATACTGCTTCAAATTGAAAGCAGAGGGAGTAAAATGCCCAGAAAAAGCCAAGTCCCCTGAAGGAAGTCAGGCATGAGGGATCCAGCACAGTCAGGGGCCGACATGGGCTGCGCCCATACGTGGGGCCTCATTTTGCATCTGGCAGCATAGTTCCTTACCACTGTCTCATTCACACTCCACAGCAGCCTCATGAGATAAATAGTATTAATCTAATTTAACCTGCCCACAGTTGCATGGAGAGGAAATTGAGCACACTGATTCTGGAGAAAGAGGGGTCCAGGAAGCCTCAGAAAGTGGCCGCTGAAGAGTCAGGGGCAATAAGGTCCTCTGACGTGTGTGTGTGCGTGCTTAGTCATGTCCAACTCTTTGCATCCCCATGGACTGTAGCCTTCCAGTTTCCCCTGTCCATGAATTTACCAGGCAAGAATACTGGAACGGGTCGCCATTTCCTACTCCAGGGGATCTTCTCAACCCAGGGATCGAAGCCACAGCTCTTGTGTCACCTGCATTGGCAGACATATTTTTTGCCACTGCACCCCCCGAGAGGCCCTGAAGTTCTCTGATACCTATATAGTAACACACAGAGGGGAAGTCACATTAACTTGTAGTCTGGTGGTCCTCCAGCCTGTTGGATGGAATGCATGCCTGGAATGCAGAGCAAGGTTAAGTTCTGACAGAATAGAGAGAGGAAAATACTGTGTGTCTGAAACCTGTAAGCCAGAGGGGTGACCCAGGTAAGAGGATTTCAATGAGAACAGGCCATGAACTGCCTGCCAGAGGCGACACAGGCACAATTCCCCAAAAGCACAGGACAAGAAAGAAATAATGATGGACCTTCTGACTAATTAGACGACTGCAAATATCATTCTGCTAAAAGCAGAAGAACTGATTAATTTTTTACTTGACCGCTAATAATTTTATCCCTTAAAAGGTAGAACAGGCAAATAGGGGAACTGAGTCTAGACAGAGCTGTGATCCACAGAGTTACTTGTTGCTGTGAAAAGCGCTAGTTCCCGGCAGACAAGGACTTCGTTTTGTCCCCTCTGCCTAGAGCAGTGCCTGGCACATTGTAGAGATGGAATTATTTGTTTGGTGAACAAAAGGAACAGGGATGGAAAGCTGGAGGAGATGGCCATGTCATCTCAGCATGACTGATCACCAGGGAAGGGAACACTAGCAATTTGAGACATACGCCTGAGGTTTTATAAAGGGCACGTCTAGGGTGCAGTGGAACAGTCAGTTCAGTTCCGTGGCCAGGGATGCCAAAGGGAACACACTTAGGATAACTGGGGAGATTACAAAAATGAAATGTCTGTATTACAACACAAACCAACTCTAAGAATAAAAAAGAAACATTAAAAGCAAAGACATACATTTTTGAATGAAGGGGTGGATAATAAATCACTCTGAGAATCTACAAAAAGCACATCTAGGGCTTCCCTGGTGGCTCAGTGGTCAGAGAATCCATCTGCCAAGGCAAGAGACGTGGGTGTGATCCCTGATCCAGGAGGATCCCACATACCACAGAGCAACTAAAACCATGTGCCACAACTACCGAGCCCATGCTCTCTAGAGTCCATGCTCCACCACAAGATAAGTCACTGCAGTGAGAAGCCCGAGCACCACACCTAGAGAGTAGCTGCCACTCCCCACGACTAGAGAAACGCCTTTGAAGAGTGGGACCCAGCACAACCACAATAAAAAATAAAGGATTTCCTTAAAAAGCAAATCTAGCCATCATTTTGTGTGTAACTTTAGGAGACATCAGAGACCTCATGTTAAGAAGCTCTACCATCAAGCAAACAATGACGGTGCAGGGAATACTTGTGAGAAGTTATGGATTGGAAAGGAGGTAGGGAAGGTGGGAGGGCTGCGTAACAAGGGAAGGGACCAGAGGCCCCTGCACCCTGCAAGAGGTGTGTCTAGAAGTCTAAGCCCAGAACAAACCTTTAAAAAAAATCCAGACTATAAGAAGGCACTTGGAATATTTCTGTCATTACTGTGCTAAGAGCAAGTGTTCAGGAATCAGACCCACCTTGCTTGAATCTCAGCTTTGTGACCTTCGACAAGCTCTTTAACCTCACCAAGCCTCAGTTTCCTTATATGTAAAGTGAGGGGTGATATCTAGTCCCAAAGGGTTATTGTAACTAATAAATTTGATAAAACCTGTCAAGGGCTTGGCCTGGTGCCAGGCAGATTTGGTTCAATACATCTTCACCATCATTATTATTATCATTATTCTCTGCTTGTAATGCCCTGGCTCTCCTCTTCTATCAAACCGTTCAATAAAGATTGGCTTTTAGCAGTTTTTGTTAATTTTAAGTAATGCCTGAAGCAGGAAAATGAACAAGGTACAGGACTGCTCCTTGGGGGAGATGATGTCGCATTAACTTTGTTGGAAAGAAATATCTAACAGAAGGGAATTGGGCTGGTGCAGGAGAGTGGGAGAGGAATACCACACATATGCCTATGTGGCCCCTGGAGAAGAGAGAGAAAAGAAATGCCTGCCTCTTGTTTTTCTCCCATCTTTGTTACTAACGGGAGCAATTTTTGATCTGATGTGTCAGGAGGAGCATCTCTCATCATTAAATGAGGCCAAGACTCCAGACACAGATGCTGGATGTCCTGGGACTGAGAGAATTTGCAGATACAGTGACAGAAGCATTGCTGGTAATTGTTAAAGAACCACATAGAACAGAGGAGATGCTCAAAGACAGGAGGCAACTCACTTTTCTCAAAACAAGATTCTAGAACTTCTGGATTGATAAGCCTGATATCAAACTGATGACATTGTACAAGAATAGAGTGAAAAGTAGATTGCTTGGCTGCACTTAGAAAAGAGTAGAGACCCAGGAGCCAGCATGGGATCACTGTAAATAAATTATAAAATTAAAATGATTTTTAATAGGTACTTTTTTCTAGACTATTAGAGAAAGATAACTGTCGTGCCGTTTGATTTCAGAAAAACATTTAATAAAGCCATTCCTTATCACATTGTGGATTAAATGCAGATCTGAACAATAATGTAATGATATGACTTCAAAAACCTCCCCTGATAATGCCAATCATTCTCCCCAGGTGTCAAGAGAAGCTCTTAAAAGGTGGTCTGCCCAATGTTTGTACAAGTTACCCAGGAGTCAAGCTAGATAGATACATAGATAATACCTACCAGGGAAAGTTAAATTATCAGATGGACATGGTATCAGTATCCAAAGAGATCTCCACCAACCGAAATGATGGGCTTACACTGACTAAAATGTAAAAGAAAACTAAAAATAGAGTTACCATATGATCCAGCAGTCCTACTCTTGGGCATCTCCAGAAAAGATGAATGCTCTAATTTGAAAAGATACATGCACCACAATGTTAATAACAGCACTATTTACAGTAATCAAGACATGGAAGCAAGCTAAATGTCCATCAACAAAGAAATGGATAAAGAAAATGTGGTATATACACATAATTGAATATTACTCAGCCGGTTAAGTAAAAAATGTCCTTTACAACAACTTGTGGACCTAGAGATTATCATATTAAGTGAAGCAAGTCAGACAAAAACAAATAAAATATGACATCACTTATATGTGGAATCTAAAAAAATGATAAAAATGAACTTATTTACAAATGAGAAATAGACTCATGGACAAAGAAAACAAACTTATGGTTACCAAAGTGAGGGGAGAAGGAATAAATTAGGAGTTTAGGATTAATAGATATACCCCACTACATAAAAATAGGCAACGAGGATCTACTGTATAGCACAGGGAACTGTATTCAGTATCTTGTAATAACCTATAATGGAAAAGAATGTGCAAAAGAATATATATGTATACATATATATATATACATATAACTGGATCATCTTGCTATACACCTAAAACTAACATAACATTATGAATCACCTATACTTCAATTAAAATAAAAGCACAAAAATGTAATGGAGACATGCAGAAGAATAGTAAGTAGTTTCTGTAGATACTCCACCCTCAAGGAGGTGGTACATAACCCTCCACTCCTTCCGTGTAGGCTGTGCATAGTCACCTCTTTCCAAAAGTACAGCAGGAAAGGAGCGAGGAGAGTAGCTCTGACAGCAGAGAAACCTGGCAAGCACTACCTCAGCCAGGTGATCGAGGTCAACAGCAACATTGATAAATCACGTTACTGGGGTAATAGGACTCCTTGATGTGATGTGATGTGATGAGAGTGACACTTTCTCTCTGTGGTCTTTCTCCCAAAAGCCTATAACTCCAGTCTCATTGTGAGAAAAATACTAGGCAAATCCCAGTCGAGGGACCCTCTATGAACTACCTGGCCCGTACTCTTCAAAATGGTCAAGATTGTAAAAAACAAAGACATTCTGAGAAGATTTCACAGTCCAGAGGAGCCTAACAAGACATAACAATTAAACGTAATGTGATATTCTAGATGGGATCCTAAGTAAAAACTAAGGAAATCTGAATACAGTGTGGTCTTTAGATAATAATATATCAATAATATTCATTCATTGTGGGAAAATCTACCGTATTAACATGTAAGATGCTAGTAATAGAGGGAACTGGGTCTCTGTGTGTACTAATTTCACCATTTTTCTGCAAATCTAAAACTATTCCAAAATTTTTAAAGTTTATTTAAAAAAATATAATGAGTAAGATTAAAAAATATAATGGGTAAGAGTATAAACTCCTACATTTAGCATAAAAGTGACTTATTATGTAAGCGTGTCTTGGGGGACATCCAAATTAAATACAGCTTTTGGGAAAGACATCTTGGGCTTTTGAAGGACCAAATCTCAATACGTGGCTCTGGGCAATGCGATTGTGAAAGAAAGAGTGATCCTGGGCTGCTCTAACGTCTCAGAGTCCAGATCAGGCAGCCGCAGGACTCCACTGCTCAGACCACAAGAGGAGTCTCAGCTTGGAGCCCAGATTTCCTGGGTTCAAGCCCAGGCTCTGCCACGTACTAGCTGTAGGAACCTCATAAAGTCATTTAACCTCCCCACTTCTGTTTCCTCATCGGCAAAATGGGCAATTAATGGTAATAACCTGATACAGCCATGGGGTGGCGCTAACCCCCAGTCCATGACAACTACTCAGGAAGTGGGTCTTTGTGGGCAGAGGGTCTGATGTGGGCACTGCAAGCCCCTTACGTTATTTGCGATCCTTATTACAAAGGGGTCTTCAGCATCTCAGAGAATAGCTGGGGGAGTCACAGGGAACTCATGACTTACCTTGGAGAAAAGACTGGACCCAAGACTTAGTGCTTCAGTTCAGAGAAAAGGCCACCAGGAAGAAGTGACAATCTTTGTCATTCATTTACTGAAGCCCTAAGTATGTCCTTAAGACTGTCTGGATTTTTGCTTCCTTATCCTCAGAATATTGGTAAGGGCATCTTTTGGTCAATTTTGCAGGGAGACTGAGAGGATAAATCAATTAATAAATATGGAAGTACACTGGAAAAAAAGCAACTGTTGTTGATAAGCATGTTTTTTATTAAAACTACATTGATACCTAGACATTTGTATATTTCCTATTGTGCTTGTTCAGGCTTCCCTGGTAGCTCAGCTGGTAAGGAATCCTCCTGCTATGTAGGAGACCCCAGTTTGATTCCTGGGTTGGGCAGATCCCCTGGAGAAGGGTTAGGCTACCCACTCCAGGATTCTTGGGCTCCCCTGGTGGCTTAGACAGTAAAGAATCCACCTGCCTGCAATGCAGGAAACCTGGGTTCGATCCCTGGGTTGGGAAGATCCCCTGGAGGAGGGAATGACAACCCACTCCAGTGTTCTTGTCTGGAGAATCCCCATAGACAGAGGAGCCTGGTTAGCTCAGAGAGCATACACAAGCTTTGGAAATTTACCCAACTTCTATGAACCTCAGTGTCCTCTTGTATAAAATAGAGATCATCATATGAACCTCACAGGGTTTCTGTGGATCACGTGCATGACTGGGCCACAACACAGTCAGCACTTAGCCAGCAGTGACTGCTATTCTGCCCCTCCAGCAGGGCTGGGGAAGTGCTGGTATTCTGAGTACCCATCCATAGGGCCTCCCAGGTGAAATGGTGGCTGCCCTTGGTGGCTCTAGGGGTTCAGAGGGGAAGAGCCATTCTCACAAGAGATAAACTTGAGAGCGAATCACAGTGGAATCCACATCACTGGAGGGCAGACTGAGAATGATCATCTATTAGAACCGGTTTTTGTGGAGCTCTTAATTGTCAAGAAGATTCTGGGTAAAGCTGGAGCCCAAAGGGTATCAGATTACTGGGAAAGAGGAGAATTGGATGGATGAGAGAGACATGAAGTCTCTGCAGAACTACCCAGCAGTAATTATGCTTTAGGAGGAAAAAGAGAGAGAGAGAGAGAGAGAGAAGGCAAGAGGCTGGAGCTGGCAGTGCCCAGACAAGGACACAGCAAAAGGAATGCAAGTGATTCAGTCCCTTGGGATTCCTGTTGACTTGTCACAAATCTCAGATGACCAGAAGGCTTGTCCTGAATCCACCCATGTGAATTTCAACACCTTTCAGGGCATGAAGCCATGCATTATACCAAAAAAATCTCCTTACACAAGAGATTTCTAAAGATATTACCACATGCCTTTGGAGAAGAATAACAATGTATTAAAAAAAATTTTTTTTACAGTGCCTGGAGGTACAATAGACAATGACAGATGGATCTGGATTTACATAAAATGACACAGACACTGATTTTCTGAATATTTTTGATAAAATCAACAACTAAAATGGATCACCCAGACACACAGTTCCTCACCCAACCACTGCCAAGAAGCACAGCTCCCAGCAGGAGCCAAGCAGAAGATGTGAATGCAGAGTGTCCAAAGGTCAAGAGTTAAACCCCCCCATTAGGCTTGGCTGCTTCCCTTCCAGACCTCCTGCCAGCACTGCCTCCACCTCTGCAGGTTGCTTTGGAGGATAATCAGCCTGGAGTTTCTCCAAAAAACAGTGCTAGCTTAACTCTTAGATGGACGGAGAGCCCTCCAAGTCACTGGGATCCAGGTTGCTGTCTGTCGCTCCAGGGTGGTTCAAACTCACTGGATGCAGATGAGTTGAATTATCTGTACTCAGAACAAGTCCCCACATTTGAAGAAAGATATTGACAGACTAAAGCATGTCCACAGTTGAGCAATCTGGCTGGTGGGGGGCCTGAGCCATGACCTGCTAGGAAAATTGAAGGAAGATGCAGAAGGATCTGCTGGTCGTCTTCAAATACCTGCAGAGTTGTCATATAAAAAATATAAGAAACACTCCATATATCCTCAAAAGCAGAATAAGGACCCAGGTATCCTAGTTAGGGGCTTCCCCAGTGGCTCAGCAGTAAAGAATCCACTGGCAATGCAGGAGGTGCAGGAGACATGGATTTGATCTCTGGAGGAGGGCATGGCAACGCACTCTGGTATTCTTGCCTGGAGAATTCCATGGACAGAAGAGCGTGGTAGGCTGTGGTCCATGAGTCTCAAAGAGTCATACATGACTGAAGTGACTGAGCATGCACACATGCTAGTTAGGGGCATCCCTGCTGGCTCAGACAGTAAAGAATCTGCCTACAATGCAGGAGATCCAGGTTCGATCCCTGGGTTGGGAAGGTCCCCTGGAGAAGGGAATGGCAACCCACCCCAGTATTCTTCCCTGGAGAATTCCATGGACAGAGGAGCCTGGCGGGTTACAGTCAATGGAGTCACCAAGTCAGACACGACTGAGCAACGATCACTTTCACTTCTTCATACAAGTTAGAGGGAAGCAGATTTTGGCTTCATCTTGAGGAAGACTCTCTCATGGTTGGTGTCTCTGATAATCTGATTGCACGGAAAAGTAATCAAGTTCTTCATTGTGACCAGTATTCAAAGACCGGGATGGCCTCCTGTCAAGCTTGCTGTTGAGAAGTTCTATTCTGGATAAAAGATCGGATGAGGTGATCTAAATTCCTTTCCAAGCTTCAGATCACATTCTCAGTCAGCAGGGAGAGTAGAAGCTGAGGATCATAACCACCTGCAAGTCACAGCAAGCCAGAGATAACTGAGATGAGTATGTTAAGCTAGGAAAATGATAAGACTGAAGCTCTTGGGTTTTGTTTTTCAAGCTCTTTTTAATCGAAGGAGCAGTAAATCTGAGTCTGAGCAACAGGATTAGAACTCATTTCTGTTGTAGTGTTTAAATACATCTGCCCTCATAGGAGTGTCTGCAAGTTCTAGTGGGCATCAGAGGCTACTTTTGTTCCCAGGCATTTTCCTCTTCTGACTTTCAGGTGGTCCCAGAAACAGGAAGAGAGCTGGATGAACATACCTAAACCTCTCCGTGGCTTAACTCCTTGACCTGGTCCCATGTGAGATGGCATGAGTGGAGTGAGGCTCACCCAAGTGGCCATCTCAGATAACTTGGAGCCGTACTTCCTATGTTGTCAAGGATGCATTCTTAACTGTGGGAAAGCAGCCTTCTTCCCACTCTTAGCCTGTGTGTTTGGGCCCTTCACCCACACCCTGGACAGTCCATTTTCCTCCTGAAATAAGCCCTGGTCAGTGCCACTTCTTGTTGAGTTTTCTTCATTCTTTCTTTTTCAGCTTTAGTCAGAATAGTTTGTTCTTAAAGGTTTTTAGCTGCCACTGCCCACAACCACCTTCCCTGCACATTTACGTATGTACCATTTATCAGTTCCATATTTAGGGAGATGTGCCCCTGGATTAAGAAACTGATAGGGAAAGTGACATTGAGAGCCTCCGCCGAGACTGCTGGCCTTTGTGTATGGGCAGCGGAAGGCCGAGTAATTATTCCGGAACCAGCACCGTCAACATCGGGACAGCAGTACCCTCAATTCATTCTCTTCCTTGTCCAACAAATGCTGGCTGGCTTGACGCTCTTGCTTCGACCTGTCTGAATTTCTCATTTTGAGCATGATTCCTAAGGAGCTGAGGACTTGTTCCAGGCTTGACGTATAATTTCAGGCAAGTCAACTTTCCTTTCTGGGCCTCAGGCTCCTTGTCATTGAGCCTTTGACTGTCCCTATGGGCCATGCTGGGGAAGGCCACTCGTTAAGGAGGCACTGGATGCCGACAAAACAGGTGCAAGTGTTCCAGGCTGCTTGCAAGCAAGAGAAAGGTCTGCACTAATCATCCCAGAGTCTAAAAGGTTTCCAGCATCTGTCAAGATCCAAGTGTAAACTGGGCGCCATAATTGGGCTTTAGTATCTCCAGCAAGTTTGCTTGACACCTCTGCAGAGCAGTGGATGGATCAGACGTGGTGTCAAATGGCGAGTCTGTTAATGTGCAATGCAGAGAGGTGTCAAAACTGGCAAAAAGCAAAGCCTCCATTTCTTCTGTCTCCATGAAAGTGACTGACTGCGGAAGCTCGGCTGTCACCAGGAACTAGGGACCGAGGCCAGCTGGACAACACTGCCAGTGTTTGGTCCTGCTGCTTTGCTGGCTCTCTCCCCTCTTACCTCCCACCTGCCCCTGAAACTTAATTATTTCCTGGACCTGGTATAATGTCTGTTTGCTGATGAGGGAAGAGAGATGGCTCCCATAGAAATCCAAAAGCCTGCTGACTTTCACAGCAACCATGGGGAACAGAGTGGCTGTTTTTGGTTATGAAGGCATGTTGGCGGGAAGATTTACCAAAGGTGTATTTATTCATTAGAACTACCGTTCCCTTGAGCCTAGTTACCTCCAGCATCACATTTGTCACTCTGCCACAACATTGGTGGGGCAGGAGAGGGGGAGCGGAGAGAAACTCGGTCTGAACTGAAAATTGCACTTTCAGATGAAGGAGTTGTGAGTCTAAGTCAAGCAGGACCTGGGGACCCCTCCATGTTCGCCTTTCCCTGCGCTGGTCTTGAAAATAATTCAAGCTGCCCTACCCTTTAGGGGACATTTTCAGAAAAGATGAAAACAGTTTAGAGAAGGAAGAGATATAAAATTATAGAAGAGATAATTGGAGAATTGCATTAAGTTTATTAAAGATATCTTTGATTGGCCAAACCCTCCCTAGAAATTTTTCAGGAAATTAGAAAGTCTCCAGAAAGAAAAAAAACAAACCCAGAAAAAGAATTGCCAAATCTGATCCATACTGTTACTCAGCATCCCAGGCTAGTCTCAGAGTTCGAAACCTCATGGCTACAGTCCATGGGGCCACAGAGAGTTGGACAAAACTGAACAACTAACACTTTCACTTTTTTTTCGATTTCACATTAAAAGAAAAAGGGATCACAAACTTTGAGGCCAGGAGTGCTGCCTGAATTTATCTACCTCAATTTGTCTGAAGTTCTGTTTAATTATAAAATTCATGCAAACCATGTTTACCTTTATATAAAAAGAGTGATTCCCCACATCTAGTTTAATAGAGCAGTTCTCAACCTTTCTGATCTCAGAAAAATTGTTGAGGATCCCACAGTGCTTTATTTTTGTGGGATGTGTATGGTGTTAGAAATTAAAACTGAAATTTTTTGAGTATTTAAAATATCCATTCATTAATTTATTTAAAAATAATAATTCCATTGCCTGTTAACATAATCTTATAAAAATAGCTGTATTTTTGAAAATAAAACCTGTAAGAAGAGTGGCATTATTTTACATTCTTGCAAATCTCTTTAAGGCCTACCTTAATAGAAAACAGCTGGATTCTTGCATCTATGTCTGCTTTCAACCTGTTGTTCTATGTGGTTTTAGCTGAGGTAGCTGAAGAAAACCCAGACCCACACAGCAATGCCAGGACTGGGGTCGGACAAGCAAGGCACCTAGGACAGAAGATTTAAGTAGGTACCCTCATCCAAGGTCATGCCAGCACAGGGTTGGCCCTGAGAGTGTGGGCCTTCTTCAATTTGGCATTCTAGGAGCTTCAGGAGCCTCACGTTAGTCCCAGCCCTGTCACACAGATAAGGAGTTGGAAAGGCAGGAAGTCCTTTTGTAGCCTTGTCAGGTAACGGATATTATTTTTTGTGTATGTGTTCGTGCTCAGTCACCAAGTCGTATCTGACTCTTTGCAGCCCCATAGATTGCAGCCCGCTAGGCGCCTCTGCCCATGAAATTTCCCAGGCAAGAATACTGGCGTGGGTTGCCAGTTCCTCCTCCAGGTGATCTTCCCCACCCAGGAATCAAACCCGCGTCACATGTGTCTCCTGCATTAGCAGACGGATTCTTCACCATTACACCACCTGAAGGTAGTGGGTTAGTTGCACTGTGGAATCTGACCCATACAATGTACTTTGCATACCCGGTTTACAACTAAAATCTGTTGTTCATTCTTGCACTCCGAATGGACCTTCACCCATATAGTCACTGACTCTCTGAAAGAGTCTCAAGACCCGACCTGCAGGAGTCTGCAGATTGTAATTTGAAAACAGCTGGCTTCAGAGATGCTCCAGGAACTGCAAGGAAGTGATCATAGTTGGAATGTAGGCAGATACAGAGTCATGAGTAAGTCCAAGAGGCTTAAGAACTAAACTGGGGCCAGACCTGAGCAATAATATATGCTACACTAAGAAATGGGCTTGTGTCTTTAGCCCTCTAAGGAGCCACACTAGAGTCTTAAGCGGAGGAGTGAAGGGATCAGATTTGAATGTTAAGATTCATTTAGTCATTTGTTCCACTGATATTTATTGAGCTCCTATTATATGCCAGGCACTGGAAACAGTGAACAGGGAAGATTTCTGCCTTCATGTAACTTATATTCTAGTGGGGAAGCAGAAAATAAATATAGACTGAGATCCACCCTGCTGGCAATAGAGGATGGACTGGTGGAGAATAGGACTGAGGGGAGGAGAGTGCAGACAGTTGTAATAATAGTCCAGGGAAGAGATGATGGGGACCAGGGGAGCAGCAGTAGAGATTAGGGGAGGGAGCATAAATGAGCAGGTTTGACATTAAAGACATGCTAAGCCATGTTCCTATGGTGGGGAGTCTAGGATGGTGCCCTGCATGCTAACTCAGGCACTCAGGGGGCACTGCCCCTGAGATGGCACATCCACGAGGAGTAGCACTTGGCTGTGGATCATCAGCTCAGTTCACAGCATGCTGAGACTGGAGTGCTGGCGAGAGGGGGTTCATTCAGGTGGCAATGTCGAGTGAGCTGTTGGATTATATGAGTCTGATCTCAGAATGGAGGACTGGACAGGGACTGAGATGCAGGAGTTGTCACTTATTCTGGTGGTGAGCGGATAATGTCACCCAGGGACAGTGCTCAAAGTCAGGAGAGACGACAGTCAAGGGACACTAGCGTGTCTACCTGTTCTCGCACCTGCCTTGAATTTCACACCTTACGGCAGACATGTCATCTCCCCACTCCTGAAGACTGTTCTCTGCCTCGTTAATGGTGCTGTTGACCTTAGGAGCTCCCTCTTCTTCAGCCAGCACCTACCGTGGCTTCGTGGCTTCATGGTTTGCCCAGCTCACCCTGTCTTACTCTGAACACCCCTGTTACCCACGGCATTCCTAAACTGCGGCCTTACTCTTCCACTCTGTTGTCTGGAAAGCCAAGTTTCATTGCCCCCTTTACACTCAGCAGAAGCTTGTCCACCTAGAGAATTCCTATTCATCCTTCAAGAACTGCTCAAGCACCCACTTTCATTTTAGGTCTTCCCACCCACTCCACCTCTGACCACACACAAACACACACCGTCAGACATGGTTGCTCATCTTCTCCCTTAGTTTCCAGTCTTGCTCCTCTGACTGCATTTGAGCACTCGTCACACAGTGGTGCAACCACTTGTTCACATGACTTTCTCCCGACTCAAGTGGAAATGGGAGATATGTTGATTTGTCTTTTTTACCTTGGTGTCTAGGGTGATTCCTGAATGAGTGCTGAGACCTCAACATAATGAGTTGACTGGGGAAGAAAGACTGCCAAGCACCAGGGCTGGGGAAGCGGCCCTACCAGCCCGCAGACCCAGCATCAAGGCCAAAGCGAGCAGGCTTGGGGCGTGAGCAAGGCTGCAGAGGGCTGAAAGCATCACAAAGCTGAAAGGCAGCTAGGAGGTGGTGCCTTAGTTCTGGGCACCTCATTTGTTCAGAGAAAGACCCCGGCAGTGACTGGTGTGTCGAAAGCGGGGGTGGGGAAGCGGAGGTGAAGAGTGTGGTGACAACAGCAAAGGGCAAAGCCGGGTGTCCAAATAAGAGGACAGAAAGCGGAGAGGAGTCTGCAGGTGGGCTCCCTCCAAACCCAACCTACCAGGCTTGTGGCACCTAACAGAGCCCAGGGCTCCCCCAGAAGTAACAGTGAAAATCCATCCTCCCTGGACAGGCCAGGGAACTAGGGACTGCCGAGCCTTCTCGGGGACCTAAATAAATACCTCCGAGCCTTCCAACCAGAGGGCTTGTCAAGGCAGCAGCTGGCAGCACCTGAGGCACACAGAGGGCATTTGTTACTTGAGACAGGGAGAGAGCAGGCTCAGCCAGGAGAAAGGGTTCACACTGTGACCGACGGGAGACGGAGCTGAAGAGTATACGTGCACTCTTCTTTGTCTCTTCGAACAAGAGCAGTAGCAAGCTAAAAGCCAAGACAGAAGCCCATAAAGCGAGACAGTTATTATGATACAGCCACAGGTAGATGGAAGGAAAAGCCGGGTCCCAGCTTTGTTCACAGAGCCCCGAAACATTGCATGAATGTCAGGCTCTGTGAGGGAAGGAAAAAGCCTTTGACTGATCTTGATGCCAGCACTGAACACAGCCCTGAACCCAGCAAAAGTGGCTGGAACCCTGGTCACTGGGCTTCCCATGCCCAGATGTGCCCCATCAGGCCACGCTTCTTGCAGTGGAGGGGCAGAGGGACGAGCCTTGGGCTCTGCATCACCCCTTTGGAGAAGCCTCTGAGCAGAAGAAGGAGATGGAATAGAACAACCCGGAAGCTGCAAACCTTCTTTCTTACTCGCTCCCTATCCCAGGGCTCTAGAGAAAGAATGGCAGGGTCTCCTGCTGGACCAGTGAAGCTCCATTTCTTCTACCTCTGCTCAGCCCTGGCTGATCATCAGGGTTTCTGGAGCAGGAGGGAGGGAGGAGCTAGATGAGAGCAACACCACCCACCTGGGGGAGAGGGTGTCAGAGGGGAGTGGGACAATATATAGACTTTGGAGTCATGCAGGCTCTTCTAACTAAAGCTTTGTAATCTCTCTGAGTCTCAGTTTCCTCATATACAAAATGGGTATAGTGGACTTCCCTGGTGGTACAGTTAGATAAGAATCCACCTGCCAATGCAGGGGATATGAGTATGATCCCTGGCCCGGGAGAAGTTCCACATGCCACGGCGCAGAGCAACTTAAGTTCATGCACCACAACTCCTGAGCCTTCCTGCTGCAACTACTGAAACCCATGGGCCTAGAGCCCATGCTCCACAACAAGAGAAGCCACGGCAGTGAGAAGCCAGTGCACTCCGACTAGAGAATAGCCCACACCGCCACAAAGACCCAGCTCAGCCAAAATAAATAAATAAATAACGGGCATAATAATATGAACAGCACCAGCCTCATAGGATTGGTATCAGGAGTGCGTAAGCTGAGGCATACATAGCTGTTAGCTCAGTGCTTGCCACATACTAAGTGCTAACTTCAAGTTAGCTATTGCCATTGTAATCACTGCAATTATCTGCTCTGGCCCCTCACTGGGTTTAGGAACCCCAGTACTTGACTTGCAAAGTCAGCAGGTGTGAAATTCTGCCTGCTCAGTGTCCTGGGGCCCCTGGGGAGTGCTGAGATTCTTATTCAAATAGGATTCCTGCGTTGTGACCACAAGAGCGTCCAGGAGCAGCAGAGATCACAGGACACGCAGGGTGCTCACCTGGTCATCTCAGTGCCTGTTGCCTCCTCTCCCCTTTGGGCACCCCTGTTTCCTCACATCTCACCCACCCCACTCAGGGAAATTCCCACTGCTTTCGGCACGCACATCTGCTCTCCCAGGAGCACACTCCATGTGCGCATGTCTCCCCATCTGCTCTGCATTAGGGCAGATTACTCAATCTGTGCCTTAGTTTTCTCATCCGAAATCTGGCAATGATAATAGTGCCAGCCTCGTAGGATTGTTGGAGATTAAACCAGATAATTCATGTGAGGTGCTTAGAATGAGTGACTTATTTGAAGTGATCATTCAGTGATGGGCTTCCCTGGTGGCTCAGATGGTAAAGAATCTGCCTGCAATATAGGAGACCTGGGTTCGGAGTCAGGAAGGTTCCCTAGAGAAGGGAATGGCAACCCACTCCAGTATTCTTGCCTGGAAAATTCCATGGGCAGAGGAGCCTGGCGGGCTACGTTCCATGGGGTCACTAAGAGTCGGACATGACTGAGCAACTAAAACATCTTCAGTGTGAGCTGTTATTATTATAGGAAATCCATGTCTCCCATGAGTAAGGACTTTGCCACGTCCTATGAAAACCCTGAATGAATTATTCAGCTTTAGGAACCTTTCAGAAACGACGGATTCATGGACATAATAACCCACCTGTGAGCAACCTTCTGATTCAAACAAGCATTAACAACAGAAAGAGTAAATACCCTACATCATGCCTGAGGGCCTGAGACCCAAACAAACGTCTCTGTGTCCCTAACAAGGGATCAAGTAGGGGGCAGTGTCTGCAGTAGGCAAGCATGCCGGGTCACAGCAGACACATATCCTAGACCTGGGAAGTCAAGAGTAACATTATGGTCCCATGACTGCTAGAAGAAACCATATCTCACAAGGAATGAGAGACTCTAAGAATAGAATTATAACAATAAAAATCACATGTAATTCTAACTAGGAAGAAAATAGGGCATCTAAAAAAATCAGTGTGGCTACATGAGAAACTTCTAATGAAGCTGGAGTTTAAAAGTCCAACTGGGAAAAATACAATTGCAGCAAATATTGGATATATGGTTAATATCTTTAACATATAAAGAGTTCACACATATCAATAATAAAACCCCTAAAGCACAATGGGAAAGTGACCCAAGGATAGGATAAACAATTCACTAAAGAAGAAATAAAGCCAGTTTTCCAAAAGATGAAAATTCTTTAATCTTACTTGTAATCAAAATGAAAATTCAAACAAGATAGCTACTTTTGCCTTGCAAATTTGCAAACGTTTCTAGTTTTTTTAAATGAGTATCCAAATCTGCTAAGTGTGCAGCAAATAGTACCATTCAAACATTGCAGGTGGGATAGTCACTTCTTAGATCTATCCTGTGGAAATAGTGATAATTCAGAAGTTATTAATAGTGGTATTAATAGTTATTAATAGTGTTACTTGTACAAGCAAAACAGAAGTAATTGAAATGCAACCATATAGAATGATGGTTTCAAAAATATTTATTTGGCTGTGCTGAGTCTTAGTTGCAACCTGTAGGATCTTTAGTTGCAGCATTCGAACTCTTAATTGCAACATGTGGGATCTAGTTCCCCAACCAGGGAGTTAACTGGGTCCCCTGCATTGGGAGTGTGGTGTCTTAGCCAGTGGACCACCAGGGAAGTCCCTGCTGCTGCTGCTGCTGCTGCTAAGTCACTTCAGTCGTGTCCGACTCTGTGTGACCCCATAGACGGAAGCCCACCAGGCTCCCCCGTCCCTGGGATTCTCCAGGCAAGAACACTGGAGTGGGTTGCCATTTCTAGAATGATGTTTATGATGAGTTCATGGTGGTGTGGAAAAATGCTGGAGACAAAATTGCACAGATTTTTAAAACAGCAGCAAGAAATACTGGTAGAAGACAAAATACTAATGGTGGTGTCTCTGGGTAACGGAACGATGGACAATCAGCTCTTTCTGCGTTTCTGCTTGGTGGTTAGATTTCCCTCAATGCACATGCATGACTTTCATTATGGAAAAAAAGAGAAACTTTAAAAGTTCAGTAAATATGAAAAGACTAGAAAGAAAGTTACATAGTTGAAGACAAATGCAACAGACAAGTGCAGTCATGTGGCCAATGTCACCTTACACCTTAAAGCTTCAAGTGGGTCTGGCTTGTGGGAAGTGCTGTGATCCACGCAAAGAACTTAAGCCGTGTACTCCCAGGAATGCATGCACAGCAAGGAAGCACGTGAGAGTTGACAGGAAAAACTGAACACAGTGGGCTGTTATGCTAGAAAAGGAGGAGGATCCTGGACCACAGACTCATGGGTCAAAAAATCGTGAGTTTTGGGGCATTAGTGACCCCCAGTGTAGTCTACCGTTTCCCACTGTGTGGTGCCTGGACCACTGGTGCCCCTCAAAATGACTCTAAATGAAGCTTGAGGCAATTTTGGTGGTATACAGATGCAAATTATTTTTTAACCTTTTTTTTTTTTCAATTTTCTGTCCATCTTTCTGATCATATCAAGGAGAAAGCCTTAGTTTGATGACTTAGATTAGTCTCGTTAGATGAATGTTGTTGTGAATCTCTCTTCCTGACAAAGCATGTGCAAGCTGCAAGCTCTGTACCTTCAGCAGGCAACAGCATCTGGCTGACAAATAATGCAGGTGGTGTGTGGACAGAGAGGAACAGCCAGGGCAGGAGAAGGAGGAGTGGAGTGTGGTAAACACTTGGGCATCTGGAACATGAGGGGGCAGGAAAGCGGGGTGGCTGGCTGTGAGTCACCCGGCTAGCCAACGGCTGCTGAAGCCTGGACACCTCCCCCAAGCCCCCCATCAGCTAGGAGCCCTCCCCCGATGCTCCCCTGCCTTCCACAGAGCTGTCTCCTCCAGGTCAGTATCTCTCTCCACTTTCCTCTAAGCAGCAGATTTACCCTGTCTTGTTCTTCGCTGTGATCGTCATTTCTTGTTCAGTTTTGCTATGTTTGTTGTTGGACTTTATTTTTTCTTTGAGTTGGGAAGGGCATGGGATCATGCCAGCAGCACAACTAGAAATGTTTTTAGTGTGCCTCTGCACTTTTCCTAAGAAGCCAGCATCTTCCACATCCTTCTCTGGGGCCCATGCTGCTCCCCAGGGATGGGCTTTGTCTATTCACAACTGAAGCAGCCTTTTTCTTTTGTTTTCAGTTTTCAAATGTGAATTTGTATAGAGAGTCCCCAGCATGGCTACATTAGTGGCTTTAGATGCCTCCTGATTGGGATTATATGTGCTTGTATAATCAATTACCCCTAAGATCTCGGGCCGTGGGTTGGTACCTCCCGGTCTTGCCTCTGCTGCTAACTAGCTGAGGGATCTTGTGTGAGTCATTCAGCCTCACTGACCAGCTCATAACCCCGCCCCACTTCACTGTGAGGGTCGCACAGGAGGGCCAAATGAGCTGCTAGTCACGAAGTGCTTTGCAGGGCAAAAGCGCCCCACAATGAAATGCGTTACGCAGCTCCTATTTTTCTTTTGCTTTTCCCATCAAGGAAAATGTTCTTCAGATTGGAAAGCATAAAACCAGCACCATTAAAGAGAACCAAAGCTCAAAATGGGAACAAAGAAAAAGAGTGGAATAGTCTTTAAATGAGCTCAATCTCTGGATGCCTTAGAAGCATCAGGCCTGATCCGAGGGCTGGGATGTGACGCGAAGGCCATGCTGTGCTGGGGACCAGAGTAGCTTCAACGGAGGGAGAACAGTGGGACAGTGGGGACTTTGGCCACTGTTAAATGGAAGACCCCATTTAAAGGAACGGGGAGATTTAGATAAGAAAACTGAAGGGTGACTCACATACCACTGCTTGCTTAGGACAGGGATTCTTCCAACAGCCTCACAAATTGCCCTGCCCAACTCCCAGACACTCTTTGGGATCTTTGAAGAAAGTTCACCGTTTCCCCAGCAGCCTACTTGGTGGTACTGGGAAAGAAGGAGAGAGACCATGGCCCGACTCCTGTGATTCCACCCACAGCTCAGTCCCCAGGCTGGGCTCCACACTTATAAACCATACGACCTGCTGCAGGGGGCTGTGTCTTGGCTTTCCCATCTATAAAGTGGAAATGGTATCTCACTCAAAGGCTTGTTGTGAAGCTTAGAAAAGATGACATGAAATTCTTAGCACAAAGTGCGTTCATAAGATATTAGTTCTTTTCCCCTTCTCCACTTCTCATATCCCTATTTCTGATTATACAGAGGAAACTGCTTCTACAAAAAAAATTAACATAAACTCCCAAATGATCCAGCAATTCCATCTCTGAGTATATACTCAAAAGAATTAGAAGCAGAGACTCAAACAAATGTTTGTACACCCATACTCATAGTGGCACCCCACTCCAGTGTTTTTGCCTAGAGAATCCTGGGGATGGGGGAGCCTGGTGGGCTTCCGTCTATGGCGTCGTGCAGAGTCGGACATGACTGAAGTGACTTAGCAGCAGCAGCAGCAGCACTCCTAGTAGTGTTGTTCACAACAGCCAAAAGATAGAAGCAACCCAAATATCCACCCACAGATGAATGGGTAGACAAAATGTGGTACACACAATGGGACATTATTCAGCCTTAAAAAAAGGAAGGAAATTTTGCCCCATGCTACAGTATAAATGGACCTTGAGGATGCTATGCCAAGTGATTAAGCCAGGCAGAAAAAAGACAACTATTGTATGATTCCACTCATATAAGGTACTTAGAGTAATAGAATTCATAGAGACAGAAAGCTGAATGGTGGCTTCCAGGGACTATAGGAGGAGGGAATGGGGAATTAGTGTTTAATAGGCATAGTTTAAGTTTGGGAAGACTAGGAAGTTCTGGAGATGGATGGTGTGATAGTTATAAAGTTTAAATGCAGTTAATGCCACTGAACTAGACACACCTAAAAATGGTCAAAATGGTGAATTTTATGTTATTTATATTTAACCCCAATAATAACTTGCTTGCATAACAACAAAAAGAAAGTGAAAGTCGCTCAGTTGTGTCCGACTCTTTGTGACCCCACGGACTATACAGTCCATGGAATTCTCCAGGCCAGAATACTGGAGTGGGGAGCCTTTCCTTTCCCCAGGAGATCTTCCCAGCACAGGGATCAAACCCAGGTCTCCCTCATTGCAGGCAGATTCTTTACCAGCTGAGCCACAAGGGAAGCTAACAACAAAAAGGTATACCTTAATTTTAGATCATGACACTATCTCAGAAATATTAAAATGTAAAAGTCATGTACATCTTAGAATAAAGAGAATATAATTTTTAACATCAAAAAAATTAAGACGCACAAAGAGGAGAGCAGAAATACAATTCATCAGGGCTCACTGTCAAGGACATAAACCAGGTCTTAGCGGGGAAAGTCTCAGAGTGTAGCTTATAATTCCTGAAAAGAATCTGAACCCCCACCACTCGCAGTCCCGGAAGGTGGGATAAACAACGAGGAGATGGACCCCACTTCCTGACTTCCGTGACGTCAGCACACACACACATCCCTCAGAGCCAGCTGTGCTCACCATGTCCCTTCCAAACAGCAGTGGGGCTACAGCATGCTCCCTGGCCCAGTGACTGCTCCTGGCCCCCCATTCAGGAGCCTACTGTCTGCTGACAGAGGTCACAGGAGCCCAGGGTGAGGGGGCACCTGGGGTACCCGGCTGCTAGCACTATGGGAGGTGAGGATGCTGGCTGGACCTCCAGCTGATGAGGAATGGGAGGGGCTTGCAGCTCACCACTGGGTGCATCCAGGTGTCCTGAGTCCCACAGCCTTCAGGCTGCCCCCTGGAAACCCAGAATCCCAGAGTGATCCTAAGGCCCAGCAGACAGGTAACAGACCTCCCCAAGTCCTCTTTCCAGCACCACCACAGACCCAGGACATTTTTAAAGGCCCACAGATGAGGGCTCCAAAGAAACCCAAATGTACTTCCAGGCCCCGGGTGGGGCTGAACTCACACGTACAGACAGGTCCACAGCAGGCGCCCCGTAGCCCAGATGCCGAGGCCATGGGCTCCTGTCCTGGACAACTCCACTACCAACTAGCTGTAAGGTAACTGGCCTCTCCAGACCTCTAAAGCTGGATCTGTTCCCAGCCCTGGAACCTCTGCAGACAGGGAAGGGAGATCTCCGTTCCTCTCCGCAGGCCTCCCTAGGCACCTGAAAGGACAGTGAGGATAGACAGATCCTGCCCTTGGAGGGAGGTGTTATATTTATAGTACCAGCAACTCAATGGACATGAATTTGGGCAAACTCCAGAAGATAGTGAAAGACAGGGAAGCCTGGCGTGCTGCAGTCCATGAGGTCCCAGAGTCGGACACAACTTAGCGACCGAACAGCAACAACAACAAATCTGTTTCCTAGGGCTGCTGTAACAAAGTACCACCAACTCCATGCTTAGGATGACGAAAATGTATTCCCTTGTATTTCTGGGGGCTGGAAGTCAGAAACCAAGGAGTCGGAGGGCTGGTTCCTTTTCAGAGGCTCTGAGGAAGAACCTGCCCTCTGCCTCTCTGCTGGCTTGTCTGGTTGCCCACAGTTCTTGACTTGTACGTGCATTACTGAAATCTCTGCCTCCATCCTTACATGGCCATCTTCCCTCTGTGTGTGTTCACATCTCCCTCTTCTTATAAGGACACCAGTCATTGGGTTAAAGGCCACTCTAATGCAGTATGGCCCCATCTTAGCTTGATTACATCCACAAAGGCCCTCTTCCTGATCAGGGCACATCCACAGGTTCCAGGGGTTAGGATTTCCATATGTATGTTTGTAACAAGACGCAGTTCAACCCAGGGAGCTTCCAACAGTAAGAGTGAAATAATGGAGCAAAAAAGAAACAGCAAAAACTTTATAGAGCCAGAGTTGGTCTTCTTACCCTTTCAGAGCCTCAGTGTTCCCACCTGTGAAATGGGGTAACAGTGTCTGCCTTGCAGGGTATAATATGTGCAAGGCAACTAGCACACAATAGGCACTCAGTAAGTAGGAACTAACACTGTTATAACTCTTATTATCATTATTATTTTTAGCCGAACTGCAGAGACATAACTGGAGCGTAGGGCTTCCCAGGTGGCGCTAGTGGTGAAGAGCCCACCTGCCAGTGTAGGAGACAATAAGAGATGCAGGTTGGATTCCTGGGTCAGGAAGATCCTGTGGAGGAGTGCATGACAATCCAGTATAGAAGCCAGTCCAATACAGAATCTCCACTATTCTTGCCTGGAGAATCCCATGGACAGAGGAGCTTGGCAGGCTACAGTCCAAAGGGTCACAAAAGAGTTGGATATGACTGAAGCGACTTCACACATACACCCAACTGGAACATAGCAAAATACCCTGGAAGAAACTAGATCAGAGTGTGGGAAACAGGAGTAGTTTAATAGAAGAGATGATATGACGTAAACCTGGGAAAGATGGCCAGGATTTTGACAGGTCAAAGCTGCAGGGGGAGGAGACCCAGGAGGTCGGAGCTCCACAAACAAGCCTTGGAAGCAGGAAAGTGTAAAGCACGTTTGAAGAAGAGCTTCGAGTTCCATTTGGCTGGAACTTGGGAAACAAGTGAAGAGTAATGGTAATTAAGATTGTAAAGGAGCATTTGGACCACAGAACACGAGGAGTTTGCACTTAATTCATAGTCAATGGGGAGCCCATGAATGTTTTTTGGAAGGAGGAAGGCAATTAAACCTGCATTTAAGAAAATTAATCTGGCTGCAGTGAGCAGAATCAGAAAGCCCTGGAGCAGGCAGTGATCAGGGCAGAACCTGGAGGAAATCCCTGCAGGAGGTGACAGCGTTCTTGGTCCTGGCTAAAGGCTGAAGGTGAGTTGTAGGATGTGCTTTGGGACTCAGTCACTTGGTGTGGCCACTCGGACAGGTCAGACACTGGTTACCCCATTGTTAGTGGTTGGCCAAATGAAATAAGCCAGAGAAAGACAAGTCATGCATGGCATCACTTAGATGTGGAACCTAAAAAGAAGAAAACAAGAACAACCAAGAAATAGAGAGTTGAATGGAGGTTGCCAGGTTGCAGGGTAGGGGAAATAGGGAGAGGTTAATAAAAGGGTACAACCTTTCTCAGAGGAGCTAATATAAAACATGGTGACTGTAGTTCATAATGCTGTATTGTATAACTGAAAACTGCTAAGAAAGCAGAAATATTCCCACTAAAAAAAAAGAGGTAAATATATGAGGTGATGGTTAGGTTAATTAACTAGATAAGGGGCATCCTTTCAGAAGTATATACGTGTATCAAGTCATCATGATCTACACTTCAAATATCTTACAATTTCATTTGTAAAATTTATTTGTGAAAGCAGCTCATGCAAAGGCTCTGCTGAGAGAGTAAAACTCAAATGTTCTCACAAAAAGAGAAGATAAATATGTTTTATTTGTCAATTATACCTCAATAACTCTGAAATTTAAAAAAAGAAACAAACAAACAGGGTGACCAATGATGGACACTTGGTGATCTTTAAGACCCTCCCACCAGAGGGGTGCTCTCATCTATTAATAAGAAGACCCCAGCAGGGCCTTCATCTTTTCTTTTTTAGCAAGAACATTTGAGTTTTACTCTCTTAGCAAGAGGGTACATGGAGGTGGGAGTGGAGAGGGCTCATGACTCAGCGTCTGCCCCCTGCCCTGCCCCTTCTCCTCCCTGCTGGGAGACTGGCAGTTTGAGGGAGGCCAGAGCCCAGTCAGGCTGCTCTAGAGCTGTGAGCAGGCTTAATTGCTGCACATTAACTTAACTTTCACCTCGGTCTTACTTTAGAATTCTGTGAATATTTATGAGTGCGCTCTTGCTTAATGAGTAAGGGAACAGAGACATTAATGAGCTTTTTATCCCTGTTGGGCTTGGGGAATTTTTTTGTTTGTTCCATATCTCTAAGCTTAAATCTAGCTGTGCTGTACCTTTTTCCCTCCTGGATCCTCAGAGGTGAGACCTGTGAGACACTTTTCACGGCCACCATCCAGGCAGAATATAAGCACACAAAGGTGGAGGGGCAATGTGTGTGTACCCGAGTGTGCACGCGCGTGTGTGTGTGCCAATGAAAGATGGTGTGTGCTTATGGTGGCCACACATGCGGATGTGTGAGCTCTCCTGCAATCACAGAAGGCCTGTCCATGTTCAAATGAGAACCCCAAATTGCTTCTCCTCTTGAGTTGGGCCTCTCAGAGATGAGAGGAAAAGTGAGGCAGGGCCTTCTATCTTTCTTAGGGCCTCCTTAGAGGTAGCTGAGGTGTGGGGCTGGGCCTCCCCTGGGTCCAGCATCTAGGGCCCTGCCCTGGGATCTCCTCAAAATGGGACAGAGCCCTAGGCCTGTGCACCTGCCCGTGTGAGCCTGGAAGGCTGAACGAGGCCCAGATCTGCCCCGCAGACCCAGGGCAGGGTCAAGGAGGCTGCTCAGAACAACCAGCCTGGGGCTTGGAGCCAGAAGGCAAGCTTAGGGGGACAATGCACATTCTCACCTGCACCCAGAAAATTTGGAGAACATCAGTCCTGTTCCCCTTGGGTTTTAGCCCAGTCTCTAAGGGATATGAAAGCCTGGCCATTGCATATTTGATAAATTAGTAGAAAAACAGAAGAGGCCCCAGAAGGGTGAAAACCCCTCCCTGCTAAAACATTGGGTTGTTTCTCCCTCAGCCTTTCAGCTGCTAGAAACCCTCCACCTCTCTCTGCCTGAGAAGAAAGAAGGTGGATAAGGTAGGAGGAAAAAAGTAACGGTGACTTCTGGTCGCTCAAACCCAACCACTCTTAACGTTACTGTATTTTTATGTATAGCTTCCAATGTTCCCTTTGCCTAGCTCAATGGCCAAATCCTTAGTGTAAGCCACTGGGTCAGTATCAAGTTTGTGCTATTATGAACAATGCTGAGTTGAACATTTTTATGCATTTACTTCTGAATGACACTCAGATGAAATTACTGGACCAATGGTCTTGGACACTTTTACATCTCTTGATGGATACTGCCAAGTCACTTTCCAAAAGAGTTGTACCAATGGGCAGTATATGAAAGTGCCCATTTCAGTGCATCTTCATTGGGACTATTTTCTCATTTTTTTCCTAATTTTTGCTGATTCGATGGGCTAAAATGATAGTATTTCCTTGCTGCCTTAATTCATGTTTTTTAGTGTATAATGAAGCTGGATTCTTTTCCATGTGCTTATTGACTAGCTGGAGTGTTCACAGTTCAAAAGTTAGGGGGGGAAATGTTTATTTGTGCATGAACTGTGTGTGTGGACATAAGGAATGTGCTCTGTGTGTGTGTGTGTGTGTGAGACTTTGCAGGATGTACAAGCATCTCTGAGACCAGATGCTTCCATTTGTATGTTTGTAGGTGTGACTGCATGTAGTTGTGATGTGTGGTTATTTTTACCTTCTGTGGGCAACAGGGAGGTAAAAAGCTTTGGAAGAGCTTTTGTAAGCTTTGGACTCTTTCAGGCTGCAGTTCAGTGTCACCAAGTGGGTAATTATATGAGTTGGGACCAGTTACTTGGCCTTTTTCTTTAAGTCTTTGTTTTCTCATCTGTAAAATGGGGCTAATAATACTTATGACCTAGAACTATGGAGACTAGTACATGAACCAACGAACATACAACAGAGGCCCTCCTACCCAGAGTTCCCTTGTTTTTCCTCAGGTTTGGGTGTAAAGGTGGGTATGTTTGGATGTTGGTGGAGACCCATGAAGTGACAACATCCTAGAGAACCATGGCAGCCTCTTCTCTGTCCTACAGTCTCTAGCAAAAAGCCAAGTCACTCTTCAAGCTCTGAAAATGTTTATGTGGAATGAACCTCTATATACATATAGGGCTTTGTTGGAAGAAACAATAGGATCTGAGTTAATTCCACTCTAATCATCCTTACCTCCCTCAAGTTCTTGAGGGCAGGGCAGGTCTTGGGGTGGCCCTTTTCATGAATGAGACACGTATGCCCACGAGAGAAGTGAGAGGCCGCTAGCAGGAAGGCATGTGGGAAACCCTCCCCAGAGTCAGCATGGCCAGCCGACAGCTGGAGATGTCATCAGAAGGTATTCTCAGGACTTGCCCCCTTCCCAAGGAGGCAGCAATGGCCAAGTACAGGCTCTGGGGTTCACATCCTGGCCTCACTGTATTGAGCTATGGGGCTGAGATAAGTCATTTAAACTCTCTCTGCCTCAACTTCCTCATCTACAGAATGGGAGTCTGATAACACCTGACTCCTAGACTGTCATGAGGATTAAGGGAGATCATTCATGAAAAGCTCAGGAAGGTGAGCTGCTTTTATTCCCATTGTAATCCCAGCCTGCCTTGTTTTCCCTCACTTTCTCCCCAGGTCCTGGGAGGGGCTGCTGGCAGTAGAGGAGGGGCTGGGCAGGATTCCAAGGAGGAAGACTTTTCTGTGTGTGAATATCCAGGAGAGCCCAGAAATTTCTTCTCACCTTCTTCCAGACATCTCTAAAGAGTGGGACTTATGAACTGGTCAAAATGACAGACCAAGAAGAGGAAGGAAGGGGAGGGAAGACGAGGGGAAAGGAGGAAAGAGAGGGAGCATCACTGTGCTACCAGATTCCTGAAACTGGCCAAGGGGCCAAGGGGCTGGTCTGAAGGGCAGCTTGGTGCACAGAGATCTGGAACCGGCACGCCGCAGGCAGGATCATTTCCCCAAATGCAGTCTGGAACCCCAGCCCCTCAGACTCCGGCCCTGTTCTGCCACCAAGGCCTTAAGGGTTCAGATGTATCCTTGGGCCTAAGCTGTCCCTTCTGCCAAAGAGAGAAAACTGACTGCTCCTCTCAGAAGCAGGAGGAAACTAAACTGACCAAAAGTCTACCGTCTGCTTTGTGTTCTTGGGAATAAAGGCACCACCACATGAGTCAGGGGACAAATATAGTCAGGTCTTCCACTATTTGATCAAATACTAGGGCATTGGGCCTTCCTCATATGGCTAAGCAGACACATCCTAGGGACTTAGGCAGAGAAGATAAATAGGTCCATGGCTTTGACAAAGCCAAGAGCTACAGAGGTAGATAACTATGAGGGGAAATTCAGCCAGCATCTTGGCAGCTGGGCCTGGGTCCCCTCCACCAACAGGACATTGGAAGAAACAGGACCTGAATGTTAGCATCCATCCTCTGGCAATAACCCCCCAGCTCCCAAAGCAGATCTTTATCCCAGCAATAAGGGTTTCTCTAGTAATAAGTTCTCTTCTCTGAGCATTTGGTAAAGCCAGATTAGTGAGAGATAAGAAAATAAGAAGATGACAGAAGCACCTCAATTACGCATCATTCGCTAATCCCTCACGCAGCACCCACGGTATGCAGAACTCAGGCTCCAGCGGCAGACCTGGTTCTTGACCTTAAGACACACCCATGTCTTATTCTCATGGATGTTCACATAGTGGAGGCCCAATAAATGTGGTTTTCTCTTATCACTGTGGAGTCTGCAATGCTCTCCCAGGTTTCTCCAGAAAATGTAGGAGTCGCCTCCTCCAGGGCCCGTTTCAGTCTGTGGGGCCTCTGCTTTGACACTCACCCTGCTGCAGTGTAATCGACCAGGTAATATTTGGGTTCATCCACTAGTCAGCACATCCCTAAGATGGGCACAATGACACTGCCACATCTTTCTCTGCCCAGTGTCCAGACAATGCCTGGCATGAGACATGTGTGAATGAAGCCTATTCATGTCAGATGCTACAGATCTATCTCAGAGAGTGGGCTCCCCAAGGGCAGGCCCGCTTCTTTGTTTACCTCTATACTGGAGACCTATCCCTGGGCCCAGTACCTCATCAGTGCTCCTCATCTGATGAGAGACTGGTGTATTCAGCAAATTCTATAAACACTCAGGCAACTCACAGCATGCAGGTAGGGTAGGGACCCTCAACAGAGGGAGATGATATGTACAATGCATTCAGCACGGAGCATGACAAAAGCATACACACTCACTGAATATGGTTATTGTTACCTTCAGCAAGTCACCAAATGCTTCTGGGCCTCAGTTTCCTCATCTGTAAAATGGGAGAGAAATCCCAGTTGCCACAGGATTCTTGTGGGTGAATCCTAGCAAGTACTCATCTGTGTCTGCTGAACCCATCTGCACCCTTTGACGCAGCTACAGAGCAGCACCTGGCTAGGGGAGATGCCCAGAGCAGAGCCCCCTCACCTGGCACAGGTGTGCAAGGCATGGGCCCCTCTGCCCTCACTGGAGCCTCGGGATGCTCACCCTGGCTACAGGCAGCAGCCCCTGCTAACCCCAGTGACCTGGACAAATATTCGCGCTCTGCATTATGCCATGATGTGAAGACAGCATAGGCAGAGGTACTGACCTGGAAGATCAGGTGCCTCAGCTACAGGAGAAAAGGCACGGCCTCATCTCTGATGCTCAGCCTTCTCGTTGCCATGGCTCCTTTCCGACTCTTCATGTATTTTTTAAAAATACGTAATTTCCTAGAGGGAAAATAAATTGGATTGTGCATTAATTTGAGGGACTATAATCTGATAAGGCTGGCACTGAAACTGCTGGCTTCTCATCCTCATTAGGGTTCAGAGGGTGATCTGGGGGCACCCTGGGACCCTGTGTGACCTCTCCCCCATACCTACTCCACGCAGAGGGCACTCCCACCTGGTGGGCCTTCAGCTGTGCCCCCCTGCTCTTCTCTAGCCAAATTCCCAGGAGCCTGAGGTTATTCACCCACCTGGGGGTGCCCCCTTCTCCCCGCTTCTTTACCTGGGAAGCTGAACCAGCTGTTCCTGCTTCCCTGGTTCGAAGCGGCAGGCCTTTCCTGGTGGGGGCTGAGGGCAGAGGATGCTGGGAGAACACCTGTCTGAATGCCCCAGGGGCCGAGCAAAAGAAATCCAAAGGGTGGGAGTGCGGGTGTGTGTTCCGCAGGGTATGAGGCTCGCCTCCTGCCAGCCTACGCCCAGCAGCCGATGTGTAGGGCTTTGGTTTAGATACTGGTGTGAAGCAGAACTGGGTGTGGGGCCCAGGTCTACTGCTTATGAACTGAGTGACCTCAGTGAAGCTGTTAAGCAAATGAGTCCTGGTGTCATCATCTGTGAAGTGGGGATAAGAGAACCCACTCCACTGAGCCCTCAGGCAGATTAAAATATAAAAGGTCCAAGGGAAGAAGGCGCTGCCACCGTGCTAGTGCACAGTAAGCCCTCGAGTACTAGCGAGTGTGCCCTTATTTTTAATAGCTTGCCTATTTCACTCAGGGCTCCTACCCCAGCTCACCTTGGAGGAAAGCTCCTTAACCAGGACCCTCAGCATTTAAGCCCTGACTGCTCCATGTGGACAGTCGTGGGCGCCCAGGGACCCCACTGGCATGTCTGCATTTTCCAGAATGCCTGTTGCAGAGGGACAAAAGCAACTTAGTAGCTGACCCTGAAATGTGAAAACTGGCCCCCTCCAGTGGTACCAGCAGAGCCAGGGAGCCAGTCCTGACATCCTCTTCCCACCCTGCCCTCCCCAGCCGGCACAGCTACTGCTCAGCGAGCATTCAGTGGGCGTCAGCACTGCAGGAATAGCACCCTGCCCAGGAATTACCATTGTCCCCAGTTGTCAGATGAGAAGACCAAACCTCACAGAGACTGGCCCATGTGACGCCACAGGTAACAGCCAGAGCGGTTCCTGCCTGTTCTTAACCCCACACTGCAGCAACTACCTCTTGGTCCCTCGGAATCACTCTGTTCTAGACCCAGGAGCAGGCAGGTGGGGAAAAGGTAAAGAGATGGCCAAGTCTAAATTCTCTAAACCCCAGACTCAAGGAAAGATGCCAGTTCCTTACCTCTTCCCGGTGATTAACATCTCTCCAGGGGAAGTTTAAAATAGCAACTTTAGTCATACCTTAATGGAGCTGAATGATTTTTGAAAACAATCAAGCTTTAGTCCTTTGCAGCCAAAACTGACTGCTTGGAGCTCATGGAGTGGACAGAGGCACAGAACATCGATCCCCAAAGGGGATGGTCCTAAGAGTGCATTTGACTCGGGAGTTCCATCATGGCCTTTACCCAGGGACCCAGAAACACATACCCTGTGGATCTGCTCACCCTTCCATCCTTCCATCTCCCATCACTCATCCATTCCACCTCAGCTGAGCCCAGTATCCAGATAAGGACAGACAACCGAGCTAACCCAGGGTTCTTGAGCCTGTTTCCTGAGCACCTTCTATATCCCAGGTACAGTCAGAGCTGTCTGGGTCAAGGCAGCAAAAATACATTGCCTCCTGTATTTGTATGGTGTTACCTGGTTTTGTCCAAGTTCCTTGACATCTCCTTTTGACCCTCACCATCACGCTGCCAATGGAACAATGTATATAAAACACATGGCCTGGAATGCAGCATACTGTTGTCCCACTCCACGAACATGAATCCTTTTTCTCCTGTGTACAAATAGCACACGGGTCACCAAACTTACTGAGCAAAGGAGGAAACGTAAAGCACAGAGAGGAAAACATCGTGCTGAAATTCACAGAGCAGTGAGAGCCAGGACCCTCCCCCATGAATCTTGCTGTCCAGATGCCCTCTCCCCTTCCTCGACAGTTTTATACAGATAAAATCTGCTTAAATTGACTATTGATTGTGGTGTTGGGAAGGTGTGCATCAGCCTGCCTGAGACCCACGTAGGTGCAGGCTGGAGGGAGAGCACAGACTGAGACCAATTATTTTAGCCCCGTCATTAGCTTGCCTGCTCTAACAGCTGCCACAGCCCTTCGCAGCAAAGTCCCCAATTTGTTATACTCCAGGGAGAGCCCCTGTTCTTTGTACACATACACACACACACACAATAAAAACCAGACACAGTCTGGAAAAGATATGGCCAAGTTTTACTCTTATTTTAAGTCACTCAGTGGAGTGTGCCTTTGTCTTTTCTGTTATTAAAGCCTTGGGCTGACAGCTGCAAACCAGCTCACGGGGTCCTGGGGGGTTACCCCAACCTCCCCCTGCACAGAGATGTCTGCAGGAAACATTGGATTTGCTGTTAGCTCTGGGGATGGAAAGAGGCATTCTCCACCTTCACGGGTAGAGCTAATAGGCTATAGATCATTACAGAGAAGAGAAGGGACAGTTCTCAGACACCTGCCTTCTCTCCAGCCAGGAAAGATGCTGGGAGAGAAATTCAGGGTGTGTCAGCCTGTGCCTGGTGTGGATGGCTGGATACAGCCTTCGGGCAAAGTGGGTGGATGGAGCCCCAGAGCACAGTTCCTTTCTCTGCCCCATGGGCGTCAGGGCAACGGGAACGGCTTCCTTTCAAGGTGTTTGGTCTCAGCATGAGGGGCCTGCTCTCCCCCAGCAAGCTGAAGTCCATTCTGGGCAGAGAACAGGAAGAGGCAGTCACTGAGTCCAGGCACCCAACCCAGCCCTGAATCAGAAGAGGGAAATAAAAGCTAGAGGGGGAAACAAAAGACATACCACTCACCCGGTTTATTCAAGACAGAGCCACAAATCAATTCAGGAGGCCCCTCCCAACCTGACCTCCCAGTTATCTCCTGCTCCACGATCAGGGGCAGAAAGGCAGACAAGAACCAGAGCAGCTCATCCATCCTCGATCTCAGTAATATCCTGTCCACACTGGGTAATGCTGGACCAGGAAGTGGCTTCTTGCTTGAAATTTCCGGTGCTGCCTTTGGAACCCAGGAGGGGCTCGGGAAAGCATTTTGGCTAGACCAGATACCAATCAGTGTATACAGAGACCCTGAAAGCAGGCCGCGCACAGCAGCGCACCATCAAGTGCTTGCATCTCCCCAGAGCCCATGAACAACCCAAGTGCAGGGTGGGGGCCTTGTTGTGATCATCTTTGTGTTCCCAGCACTCAGCCCAGTGCCTGACAAAGACCATCGATCATCATTGTTTTTAGGGTTTTTGTTTATTGGGGGATAGTTGCTTCACAATGTTGTGCTGGTTTCTGCTGTGCAATGAAGCAAATCAGCCATATGTATACATATAACCCCTCCCTAGATGGGATTTTCCACCTAGGTCACTACGGAGCATCGAGTGGAGTTCCCCGCACGATGCAGCAGGCTCTCACTAGTTATCTGTTCCATGCATAGCAGTGTATGCATGTAATCCCAATCTCCCCATTCATCCCACTTCCCCTTTCCCGTTTTGGTGTCCATACTTGGATCTCCATGTCTGTGTCTCTATTTCTGCTTTCCAAGTAGGTTCATCTGTATCATTTTTTAAATTCCACATATATGTATTAATATATGATATTTTTTTTCTCTGACTTACTTCTCTAATTCCATTACATCTCTACAAATGACCCAGTGTCATTCCTTTTAGTGGCTGAGGAATACTCCATTGTGGAGTATGTATCATATCTTCTTTATCTATTCATCGATGGACATTGAGTTGGCTTCTATGTCCTGGCTATTGTAAATAGTGTGCAATGAACACTAGGGTCCAGTGTCTTTTGGGGGAGAATATGATTTTCTAGTGGGATTGCTGGGTCATATGGTAGTTCTATTTTTAGTTTTTTAAGGAACCTCCGTACTATTCTCTATAGTGGCTGGACCAATTCATATTCTGATCAACAGTGTGGGAAGGTTCCCCTTTCTCCACACTGTATTCAGCATTTATTGTTTGCAGATTTTTTGATCATAGCCATCTGACCAGTGTGAGGTGATCCCTCCCTCATTATAGTTTTGATTTGCATTTCTCAATAATAATCAATGATGTTGAACATCTTTCATGTCCCTCTTGGCCATCTGTATGTCTTCCTTGGAGACATATCCATTTAGGTCTTCTGCCCATTTTTTGATTGGGTTGTTTTTTTTTTATATTGAGCTGTTTGTATAATTTGGAGATTAATCCCTTGTCAGTTGCTTCCTTTGCAAATATTTTCTCCCATTCTGAGGGTTGTCTTTTCATCTTGTTTGTGGTTTCCTTTGCTGTGCAAAAGCTTTTAAATTTAATTAGGCCCCATTTGTTTATTTTTGTTTTTATTTTCATTACTCTGGGAGGTGGATCAAAAAAGATCTTGCTGTGATTTATGTCAAAGAGTGTTCTGATTATGTTTTCCTCTAAAAGTTTTATAGTGTCCAGTCTTACATTTAGGTCTTTATTTTGAGTTTAGTTTTGTGTATGGTGTTAGGGAGTGTTCTAATTTCATTCTTTGACATGTAGCAGTTTTCCCAGCACCACCTATTGAAGAGCCTGTCTTTTCTCCATTGTATATTTTTAGGTGGCCACTTGCATGGATGTCTCTGGGCTTTCTATCCCATCCCATTGATCTATATTTCTGGTTTTGTGCCAGTACCATTCTATCTTGATTACTGGAGCAATGTTGTTTTAACTGAGACATGGGTCCTTACTCTTGGAGAACCCTTGAGCAAGTGAGTAGGTCAGTGCATGTGCATGCAAAACACACACACGCCAGAGGAAGTGTGACACAGTTTTTTCTAACTCTAGGAAGATAATTTTCTGCTGTTGAAACCGAAGAGTGAGTCCTCCCACCCGCAGGACCCTGCATGGCTCCTGCACCAACCTCCCTCAGACCCAACACAGCCAAGTCCCCAAAGCTCTCTCTTCTCTTTCTCACCCAGAGCCTTTCCAGTCCTGCTCCCTTACATCACAGCCTGTTGAGGGGGAGACAGGCCACTGGCTCTGGTGTGCTTATATCCCTGAGGCCAGGAGTCTGAGGTGACCCAGGTGATGATGGGGTTTATTCAAGTCATCTTTCTCCCTGTTGCTCCCATGAAAGGCAGACATGCAGGAGTTATCTCAGGCTTCTGCCAGAGACCCAGGAATGCTACCAGTCCAGGACCACCTTCCTCTGAATTCCTTAGCCCAAATTTAAGGCTGCATATCCATGAGAAAGAATGTTTACTTCGAATTCATTTTTACCTTGAGAGTGAAGCCCCTCAGGATCCCACCTCTGGGAGAGGTAGAGAGTATTTATTCATGCCTCCCACATTGGGGATGGGGTGGGGACTGCAAAACTGGAGCTCCTTTGTGTCACTGTTGCTTCTAGATTAATTTATTTTTCAAAAGCGAGGGTGTGCTGGACTATACCTGTCTGAACTCTGACTTCATCAGAGACTGTGGCCCAGTGATTCCTCATCACATTGTTAGCTCTTTGGTGATCATAAGAAAATGTTTGTTGCGTTTCATCCAACTTTTTATTTGTCCTCAGCAGAAGGGTTTATTCAAATCAATTAGCTTTCCATTACTGCAAGTAGATGTCCCTGTCTCACTTGTCCTTACAATGATTCAGTGAAGTGAGTAGATATGAACATTCCCATTTTATAGATGAAAAAGTGAGGGTTAGAAACTTTGCCCAAGTCAGTGGTCCCCAAGTGGAGGATGCGAGGGTTGAATCAAGATTGTCCCAAGTCCAGAGCCCATAGTTTTCCCACCCTACCATGCTTAGGAATGGAAAGAAGAGCAGCAAAGCTATTTGAAGTGTCCGTGGAAGGCACATGCATGAAGTCAGAGGAAACTGGGAGAGCTGGGCAGTGAGTATCATAAGCAGAGGTATCTGCAGAGCAGGCCTTCAGTGTCAAAAGGAAAACTCTCAGGACTTCCCTGGTGGTCCAGAGGTTAAGAATCTGTCTGTCAATGCAGGGGACACAGCTGGTCAGGGAAGATCCCGCTTGCCGTGAAGCAATTAAGCCCACGCACCACAACTACTGAGTCTGAGCTCGAGTCCACACTGCAACAAGCCACTGCATTGCGTATCCCCCACTCGCCACAACCAGAGAAAGCCGTGCACAGCAGCAAATACCCAGCACAGCCACAAAACACATCAATAAAAAAATGTTTAAAGTCCTCAGATGGAAAGGGCTAGCTGGGCTGAGCAGGGGCCCTCTACTGGCGCGGCAGTCCCTGTTGAGATAGATGTGCCCTCTCGAGTGGTCTTGTTCCAGGGGACACAGATGCTCCCCACTGGAGCTGGAATGTACCGAGAGCAGGTGAGTGTCCCAGCAGCTGGGAACCCCTGTTGAAGCAGATGAGCCCCAAGACCGCCCCTCGTGGAAGGATCTGGGAGCTAGGCCAGCCCAGGGCTCTCAGACTCCGTCTGACCTGACGGGACCTACACAGCACTTGCTAACTCCCATTCCTCTCTCGTCCTGCCCTCCTTGTCCTCTTCCTGCCACCAGGAAGTCACCCAGCAGCCTCTCCAGAACACCTTGGTCCGGGATCTCTGAATTTATGAAAACATAAACACATTCTGTAATTATTTTCCCTCCCCGACAAGCCAGTTGCTGCCTCTCTGCAGCATGAGGGAATTTTCTCCAGTCACTTTCCCCAAGCCAAGCCAACAGCAGGCTCGAGCCCTCCACATCCCTGCCCTCCTAACTCTGACCTTGCTTTCAAGTCAAATCTGCTTCTTCCCTAAAGTTTCGGGTCTCTGCCAAATCAGACTGAGGGTGAGAGGAGAAAGATTTATGCCCCTCCAGTACTTTCTTTTTGCACTTGGCAATATTTCTAAATTTGATTTTCATGCCATCCACACAGGAGGCTCATGAACACACACAGGTATGTGTCCCCTGGTTGTGACAGGGCTCAGTGGGGTCCCACCAGCTGGGAGGTGGTGAGGGTGGACTGGGAAGGGGTGGGGGGAACCGAGCCCGGTTCTGGGTGCATGCCCAGGTCATGGCCCTGGAAGACATGCTCCTGCAGTGTCCCCAGGTGTCACCTCACCAGTGGAATGAAGCTGAAACGCAAGCCTTCTCCTCTTGCAGATTTTCTAACTATTTTTCTCCCTGTTGGGGTTGATGTTTCACCAAGATTAATAGTCGATTGAGTCATTTTTAAAGGGACCCTTTGATGAAGAAAAAGCACATCAATAAGCCCTGCCTGACAGCTTAGGCCACCCTCTCCTCATGCCACCGGTTCTGCTTTGTAGCCAAGAAGCCCTCTGCCCTCAGTTGGATACACCGTCCTCTGCAGCAAGCTTACCCGCCAGCAGCTGTGCATGCGGCCCTGGAGGGACCAAGGCTGGGGAAGGAGCACAGGGAGGTAGCTGAGAAGCCTGGACACCTGTGCCTGAACTTCTGGGGCCCAGCCTTCCCCCCTCACTGAGAGGTCGTGGTCAAGAGTATAGGCTCTGGAGGCGGACGGCCTGGGCTCAAACACTAGCTCTATTGATTATTACCTGTGTGATTTGGGGATTATTTCTCAACCTCTCTGAGCCTTAGTTTCCTAATCTGAAAAATGGGGATAACCATAGACCCTGTTTCCTGGGGTTGTTGGGAGAATTAAATAGTCAAAGACTTGAAAATTACTTGGACCAGTGCCTGGCACACGCTAAGCATCCACACATTAGAATGAGTTACATTACATCACCTTCCCTTGGAGCAGCCGTTGTGTCTCCCATGGGGGCTGACAGTATCGTGGAGGCCATGCAGAGCCATGGGACTGACCTGACGTGTTCCCTTCCCAGCACGCCGCAGCAACAGGGGGCCCAGAGCTCTGGAGGTTAACTGAAGGAGAGAGGGCAGAAATGTTTTAAAGGAAGGTCCAGATTACAGGGGCTCCATTGTAGTGTAATGTGTGTGGTCATATGGGAATTTGGGAGGAGCCTGGGAGATGGGTCCAGCCAGCCCTGTAGCAATCCCAAGCACACCTGCCTTCTTCCATTCAGATTTAACTGAATTAGATAGTGACAAGAAAAGCAAGCTGCCAGTGCTAAAGGAAGGCTCTGATTAACTAGGAAACAGGGGCGCCCTTGACCAGAGCATCACCTACAACCTTGGCAAAAGCCAGAGAGTAGCTGGGATGGGTGAGGGTGGAGAAGGAGTGAAATGCCATGGACATGGGGATGGGAAAGAAGGTCTTGGTCCGCAGTCAAGGGCTAGGCAGTTCCCTCCAAAGAGTATTTATTGAATGCTTTCCCATATGCTCCAGTCCTTAAGCTCCATGGTGGTGGTGGTTTAGTTGCTTAGTCGTGTCTGACTCTTTGCAACCCCATGGACTGTAGCTCACCAGCCTCCTCTGTCCATGGGATTCTCCAGGCAAGATTACTGGAGTGGGTTGCCATTTCCTTCTCTAGGGTATCTTCCTAACCTAGGGATCAAACCCTGGTCTCCTGCATTGCATGCAGATTCTTTACCAACTAAGTCATCAGGGAAGCTCCATAAGAGGATATAAAATAGCAAAATAGCCCTGCCCTCAAGGAGCAAGAATCTGGTTGGCAGCAGGAGCCTCACACAAAAGGAACAAAATTAAATAAACAACAAGAGATTTTGCAGGACTGGTTGTCATAGGTGAAAAATGAGCAGTGGCTTCAGATAACTCTGAAAATGAGGGGTTCAGAGTAGATGGTTCTTCTTTTAAATTATTTATTCACCACCCCCCAACTTTTTATTAGGATAATTTGAAGCCTTTACACAAAGGAGAGCATGGTAAGTGAAACTTCATGCCACTACCTACCTGGCTCTTTTTTCTCCTCACTTGGTCTTTTTTCCTGGAGTATTTTAAAGCACTTTCCAGATATGTGTCATTTCACCCATAAATATTTCAGTATGCATGAAACAGATGGTTTTTAAGGTTTCTTCCATCTCTGACCTGGTGTGAGTGTATGTGTGCTGGCGAATGTCAGAATAGTTCTCTGAAGGGGTGAGGGGGAAGTGATATGTCTATTTGGGGTCTGGTTGTATGTGGGAAATGCTATTTTACACACACACCCCACCAGCTGCCCTGAGTACCACCTCTAATCATTTCAAAACTATCGTGACGGATGCTAGCAGATCTCAGCCCGGAAAAGGCTGGTTTGGAACGGCTTGGACACGAGGATCCAAAAGAGGCAGAGACTGAAAGAGAATCAGCTAAACGGGCATTTCTTCATAAAATATGTCAGGAACCCTACTCCCTGGCAGCCACTGTGCTCACTATACACTGAAGGAGCAGAGGTGACCCAGGCAGGTGAAGCCTCTGCTGTCACCAGTTTATATGGGGACGTGGGGGCTAGGAGCAGGGAGCAAATGGGCCAGGGTGCACCGTGGGGATGCTGTTCAAGGGTGTCACAAGCCAGAAGCCTCACATAGACATGGGATAAGACAGAGAGAGAGAAAGAGAGGCAAAGGCTCAGAGACCCAGAGACCAGAGATTGAATCCAGAGGGGCCAGGCTCCCCTCCAGGCAGGCGTCACAGGCCAGGTGCTTGCTGAGGGCCGTGCGGGCTGCCTTCTCACCTTTCCCTTCCCCAGTCGGGTTTCCGGGGCAGCAGGGGGCTGAGGGGGGTGCCGTCAGTTGAGGCAGAGTCCAGCCCGTGGCTCATTTCCACCTTCCAAAGCCAAACACATAGTTCAAGGCGGGTGATCAAGGCTCAGTGAATGCACCGAACTGAACCAAACCCAGAAGCTCAGAGCCTGGAGCTGGCAGCATGCAAGATGTGGAAGAATGCTCCTGGGTTTTCTATAGCTCAGTGGAAATGTAAATTAGCCTCAAGCCATGGAGCAGGATTTCAAGCGCCTCAGACGAGGTGTCTTGAGGACCCAAGAATTTAGTCCTGGTACAGGCTCAAGGGGAAAGTTGGCTTAGAAATGATGGCTGAAATTGACTCAGATGGTAAAGAATCTGCCTGCAATGAAGGAGACCTGCGTTCGATCTCTGGGTCAGGAAGATGCCCTGGAGGAGGAAATGGCTACCCACTCCAGTATTCTTGTCTGGAGAATCCCATGGTGGACAAGGGAGCCTGGAGGGCTACTGTCCATGGGGTCGCAAAAAGTCGGACATGACTGAGCATCTAACACACACAACACACACACACACAGGTTCAAGGTGAAAGTTGCCCTAGAAATGATGACTGAATTTAGTCCACAACCCCCAAGAGTAACTTTGAACGGGCCACCATGTGTCCACTAGGCAGAAACACTGTGGTAACACAGAAGGAAAACCCTGTCTTGGAGATGATGATGTCAGGTTGGTGAGACACGAACCGTGTGTGTTCAGCATGCTGCCAGGCCTACTCTCATGGAGTTCCCCATCTAACGAGTAAAAAGATGCATGGTTCAGGTGAGGCTTAATGGGAGAGAATGTCTCCTGGTCTTTAAGATGAAAGAGGGTGCTATTAGACAGCACAGGGTAGAGGGGAGGAGAGCCAGATAAGACTTGGGAAGGGCAGTTGAAATAGAATGGATTTACCCAGTGGGTCACGGAGGGCAGAGTGCCGTGATGAATAGGGAAGCGCGGTGATGGTTATACAGGGTCAAGTGGCTAAATCACTCAGCGCCTCAATCTGACCTGGCCTGGGGCTTAAATTTCCCTCAGTCCTGCAGTCCCCAGTCCTCCCCGGTCACTACCCCTGCCACCATGCCAGATGGAAAGAACCAGAGGTGTGCTGGCAGAGACGGGACTGGGCCTTCAGGGACTCCCCTAGTCCAGGGGTTAAGTCTGTGTTTCCACTGCAGGGGCCACGGGTTCCATCCCTGGTCGGGGAAAACAAGATCCCCTATGCTGTCCTGTATGGCCAAAAAAACAAAAAACAAACCAAAAAAGACTGGACCTTCAGAGAAGCTCTGCACAGCCACAGATACTCTGTGCTTGAGCATTTGTCTGCTTTGGGGTTTCCCTGGTGGTCTAGTGGTTAGGACTCCACGCTTCCACTGCAGGAGGCACAGGTTCAAACCCTGGTCGGGGAACTAAGATTCCCACCTACTGCCTGGTGCAGCCCCCAAAGAAGAATTTGCTTCACCACGTACCCACCACAGCTTCTGTATCCTGGCATGTTATTACCTCTGTGGACTTTGACCTCAGCGCTTACCCTCTCTAGGAGGGCCAGCTGGAGTCTGACTCAGCTTCACCCCCACCTCTCCTATGCTCTTTGTTACCCCGCTTTCTCCCAAGGTCAGCCCGACTTTCTGCCATACTAGCCCACCCCGTGCCAACCAAAGGTTTATTGTGCTAGGGCTCCCCTTTGTGGGGGAGAAGCGCTTGCCAGTCCAGGGTGGCAGAAGGCTGAGAAACTGCCCCAGGGAGAAGGGCTGTTGGATGGCCATGTGGAGAAAGAGAAGCAGATGGCACGAGCCTGCGGGACAGGGTCTCTGAGGGAGCACCGTGGTTTGACCAGATGCATGTGCTGATCTTTCTTATCAACCTCTGCTCCCAAGGGTGCAGAGTGGGTAAACGGGGACAAGTCTCTGGGGCACTGAAACCAGGGAGGGTGGATGAGCAAGGCCTAATTTCCAGGAGAGCATGCCTGTCAAGACTGGGGCTGGAACTTTGGCCATGCCGACATGACTCCTGGCCCACAGGCACCCCAAGTCAGGGCATAGGCCCCCTCTGACAAGGCTTGTCCCAGGCCTGGGTCCAGTCAGGGCGGGGTGGGGCCTCAGCCCTCAGCTTCTTCTTTCCAAAGAATAAATGCCCTTGCAGCACATGCTCAGAGCAAGCCCACTCACAGTTCAGGGAACCGCTGACTGGGGATTTAGGAAATGCCACAAGAAATAATCAAATTCCAATTTTCATTTGAATATTTTCCCATTGACATGAGACCTATAGCGAATGTGATTATATCTCCTTCCCTGGTTTTTATACAAAGGTGGCTGGCACCATTCCCATCTGGTGATAACACTGGTTTGCTATCTGCTTTTCCTGTGTATTCTCGTCTGAGTTAGTGTGTCTTTCCTGGGAGCTGTGTGAGCAAAAGGGACTGTGTCTCCAGAGGAACCAAGCCTCAGTCAGCCCCACGACAGACCACAGCAATCGCCTCTTTTGGTGACAAGCCTGCTACAGGCCTCCCCTTGGTCTTTACTGTCCTCCTACTGGTCATGACAGGAATAGACTCGGGTACGAGGGCCTTTTGACCAAGTGACCGCATGAAGGTCCTCGAGGATAAGCTTGAGGAGAGGAGGTCTAGTCCAGAAGCTGAGCCCATCAGGGATAACCAGTTGATTAAGGCGCTGTGTTCAGACATAGTTAATTTTAGCATTTCACGTTTTCACTTCTCGAAGATCCGTTTGGTTCTTTTTCATATCTGTCATTTCTGATAGTGTTCTATTGTAGTTCATGTTTGTGATTCCATCCTTTATTTTGAAAAAAAAAAAAAGTAATTTCCATGTATAACTCTTCTGCATTTATCAGTTCCAGTATCTGAAGTTTTTGGGGTGGGAGGGAGGAGGCTAAATCTATGGGGTTTTTTTTTTCCTTTGACTCTCACTCATGGTTGTTTGTTTCCTTATGCTTTTTTTAAAGCAAACTCATATTTACATGATCTTAATCTGTAGGAATCCTCAAGGCCTGGATTAAAGAAGCTTTCCTCAGGACAGGATTTAAATCTGGTTTGCCCATAAGCCAGCTAGTACTACCATTTTGGGAGCACTGCAGCCCACGTGCAGGGCTGGTTTCACTTGAACACTCTGAGTTCCTTTCTGTCATTGGCGCAAGGCTGTTTCCCGGTGATGGCTCACTGATCACCAGGTTCTCATTGGCACACGTCCTCAGGGCCTCAGTGATCCTCCCTCTGCTACGGCACCCTCCTCCCAGCTGTGAGTTTCCCTTTTGTTTTGGTCCTTTCTCCTGGGGGTAAAATACATTTCCCCTGCTTCAAGTGAACTCAGCAATGCATCAAAAGTGTATTTTATCCAGGATTTAGATATTTTGCAGCCAAAGGGCTCCCTGATGATCTGGTCTGCTGAGGTCAGCGGTTCCATTACTAATCTGTTCATAGCCCATCCACCCATTCAATAAATATCTGAGTGCTCACCATGTGCTGGGCATGCTTACAGGTACTGAGGGAGCAGCCTCCATCCTCTTGGAGCTTGCAATCTTATTCCAGAAGGAGTAAGTCTGGGAGTCCCCGACAGTCCCTGGAATACACACCAGAGGGGTTGTTTTATCTCTTATTCACTCTCATGTGTTGAGTCCCTACTGTGCATCACACAACATGCCAGGCACCAGGGATGCAAAGAGAGATGGCCCTGTGCTCAGAGGACACTTATGCCAATGGCAAAAGCAGCCATCTTGAGAGGTTTATTAAGGAAGGCATAAAGGTGCAGTGACTGGTCTGAGTCAGGTTCTGCCACCACTTTCTACTTCTGACAGGTTGGTGATCTCCGGAGAGAGGATGGTTTAGAGCAGCGGTTCTCTACACATGGTCCTGGATCACCAGCATGAGTGTCACTTAGGAGCTTGCTTAGAATACAGATTCTCAGGTCTTATTCTACACCTACAGAATCAGAAGTGTGAGCCCTGGGGCCTAGCGGTCTGTTTTAACAAGTCTTGTAGGCAATTCCAATGCACACTGAAGTTTGAGAAGGCTGACTTAGAAGAATAACTTTGTCACCCCAGCGCAATTGCTGTTGAGGTGGTAAGACAAGGAGGTTATCACCACAGCCTCCCCAGTGGTCAGGAGCCTACAGCCGTGACTGGCCATGACCCTGCAGGGCAGACCAAACACAGCAAGGCCTGGAGAGGTCATACATCCCCCTTTCCTGGGATTCTTTGCTGGCAGAACCCGGAAATACCTCCCTCAGCACCTGAGAGTGTCCCAGCAGGGTTCTGGGCTCACACCAGCTTGGAAGTGTCTCCATTTTCTTGAAGTTATTTTCTCATGTGGACTAGCCAAGTCCTTTGACTTATCTCTCTCCTCCTGCAACAGGCATAGTAAGGAAGAGGGTGCTCTGCAGTCAGACCAGCCCGATTAGGAATACTGGCTTGGATTGGCTGATGATCCTCTCAGCATGTTAACTTCCTGTCTGAGCTCGGGTTTCCTCATCTCAAAAAGGAGTCTAATTATACCTCAAAGGTTGTTATGAAGATTGAATGGCACATATTGATGCTAAGTAGAACTAAACTATTATTCAATTCCGCTGCTCCAAGCCTCAGCTCTCCTCTCTGCGTCCACACCCCCACCCCACCTCCCCAAGGTCTTCAGAGGAAACTCAGGGTTCCAAAATGCCAGCCCATCCTTTTGGCTCTGGGCTTGCTGCTGGGGCTCACATGGCAGGTGAGCCCAGGAGAGTGCTGAGCCGTAGGGTCATAATCAGAGAGGTGGTGGTTTTATTCTGGGGGAGGAGGGACACGTGGTAGGAAGGAGGAGTAATATGGGGCTTTCATTTCATTTCCCAAGTCCCCCTCCTCGAGAATCAGCGGCACAGGGCATGGTATGGTTAGGCCGCTGCCCTGGATCTGGTCACCTCTAAAGTCCCACCCTTACTCTCCAAGTGGACTGCTGCCTGCCATGTTGACTCCTCAGGGACTGTGACTTTGGGCTGTAGTAACTTGTAGTGGGGGTGGGAGGGGGACTTTGAAATCTTAGAGGCTTGATCCATGTTCCGTTTCTGCAACCAGCTAGCTAAATGCGTATGTGCATGCTAAGTTGCTTCAGTCATGTCCAACTCTTCGACCCCATGGATTGTAGCCCACCAGGCTCCTCTGTCCATGGGACTCTCCAGGCAAGAATACTGGAGTGGGGTTTCCATGCCCTCCTCCTGGGGATCCTCTCAACCCAGGGAGGCACCCAGGCCTCTTAAGTCTCTTGCACTGGAAGGTGGATTCTTTACCACTGTGTGTTTTATGTTGCTTCAGTCATGTCTGACTCTTTGCAACCCTATGGACTAGCCCACCAGAGGATCTTCCCAACCCAGGGATGGAACCCACACCTCTTAGGTCTTCTGCTTTGGCAGGCAGATTCTTTACCACTAGCACCACCTGGGAAGCCCCTGGCTAAATGACTACCAGCATATTATTTCATTACTCTGTGCCTCGGTTTCCTCATCTATAAAATGAGAGTGATCGTTGCATCTATTGCTTAGGGCTGCTGGGAGGAACAAATGAGATCATGGATTTGCAGGACCTGACATGGTTTAAGAGCCAAATAAAAAAGTTACAGCTGTGCTGCTCCACAGGCAGGGATTTGGACTTGAAAAGAGGCCAACCAGATGTTTGTCAAGGGGAGAGCTTATCAGCCAGGCTGTGTCATTAGTGTCTTCCAGGGGGGCCTACCAGTGTCCTTCGCCTCCAGACAGGGAGGCAGCCCAGGGGTATGAGTGCCTGGAACTCACACTGGAGCCCACACTGCTCTATCCCCTGACCTCAGCCTGACTCCAGCCCCCAGGACAGCTTTCATCCCCCATCTGCGCCCAGCACAGGTGAACAGAGGCAGAAGCCAAGTTCAGGGTCATCCCAGTGGAGAAGGCAGGTGTAGCGGTGGGTGTCACTGTGAGGTGGAAACTTCCTCCCCGCAGAAACTCATCAAGGATGTGCCTCCTCGACTGCGCTCCCAGCGGCCGGAATGGGCAGTGGCCTGGCCTCCAGGAAAGAACAGACTCCCCACAAGATGGGCAGCTTTGCCCCTACCTGAGAGGAAGGCAGAATCAGACAGGGGAGCTTGGCTTGCACTTATCTCTCGGCTCCTGGAGGAGGAAATGAAGGCAGCAATTAATTGTACAAGGCGGGTGGTTTGTGCAGCTTGAGTTCAGATAAAAAGTTTAATTATCCCTAAGCCCTAATACAAATTAATTAGCCTTCCATATTAGGAGGGTAAGCTTCCCTGCTCTTGCCACAGCCCAGACATCACTGTGGATTACCGAGGATGTGCTGGGGGGGAAGCAGCAAGCCCAGAGCCCCACCAGGTCAGCGGCAGACCGCTGGCTCCACCTTGGCCCCAGCTGAGGGCTGTGTGAGGGTTCTAAGTCTGGGGTGAGGACCACAGCCCCCCTGTATCTGGTGTGGCCCCTCTAGGAGAGGCTTTTCTTGTCCCAGGGTAGGGGGTGGAGGAGGGGAGTCCTTATTTGCCTGAAAGACAGAAAGAAAATAAGGCTATGGCTTAGAAAAATTTTTTCTAGGCCACGACATTTTCTGTTTTTTTCTTTCTTCACCCTTTCCTTCCTCGAAATTCCACGGAGAAAATAGGCCATCATGGCCATAAGGACTTAGAGAATCACTATCAGCTCCAGCAACTCGGTGTTCCTGCCCAGGGGGCCCCAGGAGGGTCTGCAGGCGGGACAAAGGGCACTGCCCATCACGATCATTACAGTCCTAATAGCTGTTACCTAATGAGTGTTTACCATGTAACAGGAATTTCATCTTTGCAACCATATTGCAAGGAATGTTTTCTTCATTAACTCACACATTCGATCAACATTTACTGAAGTGATTTAAGCAAGGGAATGACATGCTTGGATCTGCATTTTAAGACTATGGTTCTTTGTGAATTAAAGGAGAACAAAGTGTAAGTGAGGTGTCTGGTTAAGGGGCTTTCACAGAAGTTCAGTCTAGAAACCACAGTGGCCTGAACCCAGGGTTTATTTAATAAATGTTTATAAAGTTCTTCATATGTGCCAGAATCGAGCCTTTTACAAATGGTAACTCATCTAATCCCTCGCAACAGCCCTGTGAAGTAGGTACTATTATATTATCAGTCCCAGGAAACAAGATAAAGTAATTTGCACAAAATTCACCCAGCTCACAAGTGATAGAACCAGGACTTGCCCCCGATAGTCTGCTGCTCAGAGTCCACACTTTTAACCACTATGCTATACTGCTACCTCTGAGGGAGCAGAGATAGGTGAGGAGGGGTAGGCTCCTGCTGACTCCTCAGAGCCTCTCCCACCACCACCTTCTCCCTCACAACAGCCTCATCCACTCCCCTGGAGAAGCAGGATCTGACGGACAGGGCAGGACAATGTAAACAGACCAACCTGGGTTTTAACCCAGGCAGTCTTGCCTCTGACTACCTGAGGACCTTGAACAATTCACTGTCCTCTCATCTCTAAGGAGGGTTAACCTTACTTGACGGGGCTTTCGTGTGATCCAGTGATGAGAAAGTTCCTAACATATGCCGTAGTACACTGTTCCCTTTCATCTTTCCATTCTCCATCCCTACTTCTTTAAGCCAAATAATCCCATTCCTTTGATTGTTTCCCCTATGAATTCCAGAAAATTCATCATCTCTCCCTCTCCTTTCTGGACATGACCCAGTTAATCAATGCCCTATAGAATATGTAGTGCCCAGAACTCCACACAGCAGCCGAGAAGCAGTCTACACCAAGGAGCAGAATCCGAGCACCCACTCCTTTTTTCTGGTCAGTGTACTCCCTTCAGTCCAGCTCAAGGCAGCATTAGGTCTTTAGCCATTGTGTTACACTGGTGGCTGTGTTAAAGTCAATTCCCTCAGTGATTTTCAACTTCGATGGCTTTTAAGCTGCTCTCTCTCATCAGCTATACAAGTCATTGATTATTTGAAGCAAAATGCTGGTGTTGTCATTTATCTTTGTTGAAATTAATCTGGTTGATTTCACCCATGATTACAATCTGCTAAAAATCCTTTTGACTCTTAAAGACCTCAATTTATAGTAGTGCTGTCATCTAGAAATTCGAAGAGCTTGATTAAAAATAATCAACCCTGTTAGCTCAGCTGGTAAAGAACCCACCTGCAATGCAGGAGACCCTGGTTCGATTCCTGGGTCAGGAAGAGTCACTGGAAAAGGGATTGGCTACCCACTCCAGTGTTCTTGGGCTTCCCTAGTGGCTCAGCTGGTAAAGAATCCTCCTGCAATGCAGGAGACCTGGGTTCGATCCCTGGGTTGGGAAGATCCCCTGGAGAAGGGACCGGCTTACCCATTCCAGTTTTCTGGCCTGGAGAATCCCATGGACTGTACAGTCCGTGGGGTCACAAAGAGTCGGACACGACTGAGTGACTTTTCACTTTCACTTTCATAGCCATATCATCACCAGCAGCAGCATCATTGTCATTGTCTCAGGATCCAAATGGAAGAAGGTTAAACAAAAGCAATAATTTGCTGGTGTGCAGAGTCAAAAGAAGGCCTGCACAACTTAACCACAGGAAAGGCAAAAATAAAGCTGATCCTCTCCAAGAATTAGAACAGGAACTCAGACCTCCACCAGATTTCCCTTTCCATCTCTCATCTCTTTCTACTGTCAGCCTGCTTCATTTCTAACTACAATCTGGCTTTTCCCCACGGCAGAAAGCATGGCAGCCAATGACTCCAGAGCTTTTTAAGTAGAGTTTAAACTTCTTTGAAACAGATTGATCTGGTCTCAAGGGTAAAAATCCAGGGGAGGGAAAAATTTGACCAACACCACCAGCCAACAGTATAAATGCAAATCAAACTCACAGCAAGAGACTAAAACGAGGGTTACCATGTGATCCTGCAATTTCACTCCTGGGCATATATCTGGAGAAAACGCTAATTCAAAGAGGCACACACTCCAGTGTTCAGAGCAGAACTATTCACAGCAGCCAAGGCACGGAAGCAACCTAGATGTCCACTGATAGATGAATGGGTAAAGATGTGGTATATGTATATATAATGGAATATTACTCAGTCGTGAAAATAGATGAAGTAGTGTCATTGGCAGCAACACAGATGGACCTAGAGATCAGCACAGTAAGTGAAGTAAGTCAAACAGAGAAAGACAAATATCATACAATACCACCTAGATCTGGAATTTAAAAGATGATGCAAAAGAATGTATTCATAAAACAGAAAGAGACTCACAGACATGGAAAGCAACCTTATGGTTAACAGAGGAGATAGTGGAGGGTGAAGAGGAAAAGACAAATTAGGAGTTTGGGATTAACATACACACACTACTATGCATAAAATAGATTTAAAAAACAAGGACCTCCTGCATAACACAGAGAACTACATTCAGTATCTTGTAATATCCTATAAGAGAAAAGAATCTGAAAAGAAATATGTACATTATATACATACACACACACACATATAATTGAGTCACTTTGCTATACATCTGAAACTAATCCAACATTGTAAATTAACTATGCCTTAACTATACCTCATTGTAAATTAACTTTACCATTAAAAAAAAAAATGGGTAAAAAAGGAAAAAACCATGAGATACCACATTACACCCACTAGGGCAGCTAGAATCAAAAGACAAAGGGTAACAAGCATTGGTAAAGATATGGAGAAATTGGCACAGTGATTTATTGGTAGTGGGGATGTAAAATGGTACAGTTCCTCCAACTGCTGAACATAGTAACCACATGTCCAAAATAAGGAAATCCATGGAGGCAAAAAGTAGATTAGTGGTTGCTTAGGGCTGAACTGAACTGAGGGCTGAAGGGTGGAGTGTGGAATTGTCACTGCTGGATGAGTACTAAGTTTCTATTAGGGGGTGTTGAAAATGCTCTAAAATGCTCCCCAGTGGGAGCAGGGATATTGGGGAAGGCTTGTAAGAATATAACAGCTCCTCTGAGACCCTGCTCTTCTGGACAGAGTTTATGTCATAATGGGGAGGGGAGGGGTTTGGTTCCTAGGAGTGAGTAAGATATTAGCAGACGAAATATTGGATGCCCTCTGCACTGGCTATTCATAGAGAATTTACATTTACCCAGATAAAGCATTGAGGGCTTCTTCTGAATTATCTCATTAATTATCACAACAACCTTGTAAGTTAGGTTTATAAAACCCATTTATATTGGTAGAGGCTCAGGTTATGTAACTTCCCCAAGGACATTTAACTATTTAGTAAGTAACATTTGGCTCTAGTTCAACCCCATATCTGAAGCCAGTCTCCTCTCTCAATCATTAGGCCATACTGCCTCCTTCTGGCCTGAAATGAGTTGGTAACAATTCTGGAAAGCACCAGTGGAGACCTGAATTTAGATCCTGTCTTCATTTCATTTGCTTATTACTCTCTCACTGAAGGACACCCTTCTAACATGAAAACCAGGAACTTCCTTTGCTGTCCTGGGACCATTGTTGGTCATCTTTGAGAAGGACCAGAAGACTCGAGATGGTTGCTCAGTGCCTGCTAGCCATGCTGCTGTCCCCTCCCCATTCCTCCAGCTCGCCCAGTGTATAGAGAACTGGGCAGGAACACACCTTGCTGCAGTCATGATGCAGTACATCTGTAGCCGGTTAACCCTCTCAAAACAGGAAATAAGGGTCATCTGGCAAGATGTATGCTTAGTGAACCAATGCAGCTTATTTTCCAAGTGCTCACAAGCTGTCCGCTTAATAATCCACTCTCAAATTCTGCCAGCAATTGGTTGACAGAATCAGTGGATGCCAAGCCTGCTGTGGTTCCTTAGGCCTCCTTTCCCCTTCTTTAAAGATACTGATACTTTAGCCTCCTGGGATTTCTCTGTGACATCAGGATTTCTCAGCCATCATGAGCAGTGGTTCTATAACACCATCTGCACATTCTTCCTGTCTCCTGGGGTAGGATCCAGGTGGGCCTGTGATGGGACTCCATTGAAGACAGCTGGCCACTTGCCTGCTCTCCACTCCCCTACTTCAAGCTCTGGATACATTTTTTCCACATTTGTCCCTGCCTTCCCAAGATAAAACAGGTTCTTCTTCGTGGAGAAGGCAGAAAGCGCATGGGAGTTGCATTGGTCAGCTTTCTCTCTATCGTCTGTTTCCAGCAGACCATCTGCCCTGCAGATGAGTAACTTTCCTTCCAGTGGCGAAAACAACCTCCCTGTGTTCTTAGCATTTTTCACAACCTCAATCACTGAAATGTAGCCTTCCTGACACTGTTCTTACAAACTCCCACCATCCCTCATTTTCACCCATGGTCATGTACCCAATGTCCACCTTTCAATCATGTTATCTAAAAATTTCTTCATCACTCAGATGGTTAGAACTTGGAACAATCAGCTCATCAGCAACAGAGACCATGGTTTTCAGAATGCCTAGGTAAAAGTAAATGTATTATTTGTAGAGCTGTACACGTCACAATGGGGCTTCCCAGGTGGTTCAGGGGTTAGGAATCTGCCTACCACGCAGAAGACATGGGTTCAATCTCTGAGTCAGGAAGATCCCCTGGAGAAGGAACTGGCAACTTATTCCAATATAGCCTGGGAAATGCTATGGACAAAGGAGCCTGCCAGGCTACAGTCCATGTGGTCACAAAAGAGTCAGACATGACTCAGCAACTAAACAGCAACAACAAATACGTCACAACAGAATTATGACCTAGGTTACTTATTATCTTCATTTTTGAGACAAGGAAACTGAGGCCCATAGTCACATTCCCCCAAGGTCAATCTGTGATTTCAGGTGGAGCAAGGGGAGTCTTATCAGAGCCAGGTTCTAGACTACTTCACTGGAAGCCACTCCCGAGCATCATGGCAGAGAAGGGAAACCTAATATCAGTGCTCCCAAAGGAGCTCTCAGTGGTGTGACCGAGACAGCTCGAGCCAGAACAAAGGGCCTAGACACTGAAGAAGAAGGAAGGGTGCTGAGAAGCTTAAATGGGGTCATTCATCCAAGTATGTGTCAACCATGGCACACCTTTGACCAAGCCCTTAGGGTTAGGGGTGAGAATTTCACAGTTCTGCAATTGCTCCCCCATCACCTTCTACAGTCTTTCTGGACCCCAGGACACCTGGGTCCTTCAGGACAAGTGACTTGGAGCCTCACAATTTCAGTAGCAACAATTCCAGGTCACCCTAAGGCTATTTCTGCTCCGGACACCCAGAGGGCACAGAGGCGGGGAGAGGTGGTGGTTCTGGCTTTGGTTAAAGGAGTCATCACAGTTCTTTACTTAACGTGGCCTTTAAATGATCTCAATAAAGAAGAGGCTAAACACTTAACTGCGGCTGAGCATATCTTATTGATTGGAGGAGAAGGCTCTGGCCTGTTTGCCTGGGGCTGAGCAGGAGCCAGGCCAAGCCGGTCCCAGAGGGTGGCTGTCAGGGTGTGAAGTACTTAGGAGAGTTTCTCTGAGCTCTGAGAGGGGCTGGCACTGTCCCAAAGTGGCTTCACAGTTTAAGGGGCTGAGTTTTGGAACTCATAGACCCCTTGAAGACAGTGGGATGAGGTGAAAGGAGGAGAAAGCAGGAGGTGTGGGTTTTGCTCCCAGCTGTACCTAAACATGAGCAATCCACTTCACGCCCCTAGCCTCGATTCCTGCATCTGTCCAGTGGTGATCGGGGTTCCAAGTTCACAGGGTTCTGGAGCTTATGTGAGTCAAATGTGTAAACGTGCTTTGTAAATTATAAATTTTCACATAAATAGAAGGCAGTTTACTCTTCATTATTTTTATTACCGTAAGAGAAATCGTGTTGTTCTGCTTGAAACTTGTCCATGGCTCCTCTTTGCACTTGGGATGGAACCCGTGCTCCTCGTCGGGGGCCCCTGGACCCCGTATGGTCAGCCCTGCCTGGCCCCCACCTGCTGCTTCAGTCTCCTTTTGTAGAACTCCCCACCTGCCCTGTGTGCCAGTCCTGCTGGCCCTTTCACTGCTCCTAGAACAGGCCAAGCCCCTTCCTACCTCAGGGCCTCCATACTGTCTGTTCCCTCTGCCTGGTATGCTCTGCCCCAAGTATGTGGCATGACTGGATTCTTTACCTTCAGTTCAGTTCAATTCAGTTCAGTTCAGTCACTCGGTCATGTCTGACTCTTTGCGACCCCGTGAATCATAGCACGCCAGGCCTCCCTGTCCATCACCAACTCCCGGAGTTCACTCAGATTCATGTCCATCGAGTTGGTGATGCCATCCAGCCATCTCATTCTCTGTCGTCCCCGTCTCCTCCTGCCCCCAATCACTCCCAGCATCAGAGTCTTAGCTTAAATGTTACCTCCTCAGGGAGGCCTTTCTGACCACACTCCCCCAACCCTAAACTGCACCATCTCTATTCTCTCCCTGGAAAGAGCCAGAAGTTACAATATTTTTATATATTCACTTAAGTGTTATGGTCTTCCCCTGGAAGGATGCTGGCTCTGTGAACATAAGGACCTTGTCTGTCTTGTTCACTCACGGAGCGTATCACAGTACCTGACACATAGCAGGCACCTAAATAGCTGTCAGATGAATGAATGAATGGGTGAATGGGTGAATGATTAGCAGGGGAGCCTGATTGCTGCTTGTCTTTGTCTTTCAGATATGGAGACATGGTACCCAAGACGATTGCAGGGAAGATCTTTGGTTCCATCTGCTCGCTGAGCGGTGTCCTCGTCATTGCCCTGCCGGTCCCCGTGATCGTTTCCAACTTCAGCCGGATTTACCACCAGAATCAGAGAGCGGATAAACGCAGGGCACAGAAGGTAAGCCTCAGACCCGGAAGCGGGTAGGCCACACCAAGAGGGTGCCCTTGGCCTTGTGCCTCTGTCACACAGAGCTCCTGGGAGAATCCCTGCACAGACGGCCTCTGGCTTTGGAAGGTAAGCAGCCCTAGGTGCCTTCCCACCTACCAGTGTCCTGCATGCCAACCACAGTCAGCTGCGCAAGGTTGCAAACTCTCAGTTAGCCAGGGTTCTCCTTGTGGATATTCTGTGCAGTTTCCTTGGGCCCTGGCCACCCCTCCTAGACCACAGCTAACACTGGGCAGTGCCTAGACTCCTCCCTTCCACAGCCAAGAGCTTGCTGGGGAGCATAATCGCTTTTCAGTACCCTGTAATAGCCTATACCAAACAGAGTGACAAAAATAAATTTGCTAAAAAGAAAAATGAATACTCTGAAAGGAGAGCATTCTGAGACCATTGAGTTCAGGGACAAATTGCACAGCGGGCTTTAGTCACCTCAGGGTATCGTAGGATAGGGCATAGAACTGCCCTTGACAGTCGGGAAACTAAGCATGGGTCCTGGCAAGGTTTCCAGTGATGTCCAGTGAGCACACCTTAGGGAGGCCGGGCAGGGCGAACAGGATGAAGAAAGATGCATGAAGGTTTTGGTGTCCAGAGAGAAGCCTCCTTTCCTGACGGGCCTCCACCTCACCCTCTGAGCCAGCTGCAGTTCACCTGCATTTTTTGGACATCTGGCTGGTGAAGGTTCTTGGACCCAGGGAGCAGTTTTTCCTTTCTCTTCTGAGCTAGGCTGAAATACTCCCCTTTCAGCAGCATCTCAACCTCCGGGGGGTACCATCAAAGCCTTTCTGGGTACAATGGAGTGGGAGGACCTGAAAGAGTCGCTTAGGGAGGCCTGAAACGTTATGTTCTTACTGTATTCTTTCTTCATTCATTCATTCCACACATGTTTACTGAGCACCTACTATGTGCCAGGCCCAATGCTGTGCAGCTGGGTTACTTCCTCACCATGTGAGCCTCTCTCCTGGCCTTGTGTTTGCAGAGATAACCCTCCAGTGGCAGAGCTTCCTTTATATTAGAGGGAGCCATAATTTCAGAACACATCTGTGTATGCTAACTGAAACGAAGTCTCAAAGTTCATGAAAGTTAGCTCTGAAATGTATAATGATTTGCATGTAACAATACTTAATGGGGGTTTCCCTGGTGTCTCACTGGTCAAGAATCTACATGTAATGCAGGAGACCCAGGTTTGACCTCTGGGTCGGGAAGATCCACTGGAGAAGGACATGACAATCCAGGCAACCCACTCCAGTATTCTTGCCTGGGAAATCCCATGGACAGAGGGGTCTGGCAGGCTATAGTCCATGACATAGCAAGTCAGACACAACTTAGCGACTAAACCACCACCATACTTAATAATATATATCAGAGAGTTATATAATAAATCCAGCTGGTCCCCACTTCCAACATCTCCTCTTTTGTGTGCCCCTGTGGTCATCTCCTTGCCTTACTGTCTCCCTCTGCCTGAGCAGTGATATACTTTGACTTATCCTGACTGGGGTCTGTGATGTTGTCAGCCTGCCTTGGGTTGATCTGCAGTCCTCTCCATCCCCTCCAGCACCAGTTTCTACCTCTTCACCCAAGGTCAGGGCTTCCCCACCCTCATCCCCTGCAAGCCAGCCCCAAAATAGAAGTCTTATCTCTTTCCCCATTCAAGTCAGCTGGCAAGTGTGAACAATATCTACATTCATTATGCTGTCCTTAAAAAGGGGGCAGGAAGAAACTGGGATCTCTTTTCCAAATCAAGGAGCCTAAAGCCCTGAAGGGCTAGGGGTCCTATAGCAATGGCAACCCTGTTCTTCACTGCTCACAGCACCCGCCAGGGCTGACACAGGGTTTTTGAAGAGCAGGAAATTTTCCTGAAATCCTCAGCTCTCACACCAGCCCACAAACAGCCCCACTCGAGCAGGGCTTCAGCCACCCCTGCATAACCTTCCCTTCTGTGCTCACGCCCTTACCTGCTTCTTAGAGCATCACGTCCGCTGTCATTTTGCCCTCTGCAAAGAATGCTGTGGGAGCCATTTCTCCACACAACTTTACAGAATTCATCCCATGTGATTAAGATACACGAGGAATCAACTTGGGCATCTTCCTCCTTCTAGCCCCTCACGACGAGAATCCCTCCCTCTGCTTCCCTCTTCCCTCTCCCTCTTTGCTCTCCCTGGAAATCAAAGTAAATATTTATAGTGTTTTCATCTTGCCTGGATACTGTCCCTCCTCATGGTCCACTCAGCTCTGTCTCTTTCACGTTGGGCTTCCTGTGAGAAGGGGAAAAAGACAACACAAGAATACTGCTTACTTCCAGCCCCAGGTCTATCACAGCAGTGAGGCAAGGCAGGCAGGTCAGGGGACTCAGTGGGGAGTGGAGAGATGGGCCAGGAAGGGGGTAAGGGGAGTTGATGACAGCTCTCAGCTCAGACCACATACTCAGGAGTCATGAGGGTAAGCACTAGCCCATGTGCCTCGGGTGGAAAGGACCAAAAAGTTGTCATCCCTTCCCATCATGACTGATTTGCTTGGGATTATTGCTGAAATGACTCTATGACTCTTTGCTACTCTAAGCCAGGTGAGCTGGAGATCAAGTAAGGAGGCAATGGACAGAGAGAGGGGAGCATCTGAGTGGGGATTTTTGTTGAAATAAGTATAGATACACATGTAGCTATAAACTTATCATATCCAATGCATGGGCATTGACATAGCTACAACCCACCAAGCCTATTCAGACTGCCCAGTTTTGCTTGCACCCATGTGTGCCCGTGTGTGATGTTTTATATACTTTTATCACCTATGCAAGTTCACACATCCCCCACCTCAGTCAAGATACCACACAGTTTCAACACCACAAGGATCCCTTGATACAGCTCACTGTATCTCTTAAACCACTCCCCCAAACACCCCTCCACACTGTCTCTAAACCCTGGCAGCCATTTATCTGTCCTCCCTTTATAAAGTGTTTTCGTCTTTTAAATGGTGTATCAATGGGCTTATATAATAGGTAATCTTTGGAGATTGGCTTTTCCCATTTTGTTGTAATTTCCTCTAGATTCATCCAAGTCAGGTGAATCAGTAGTCTGTTCCTTTTCCTTGGTGAGTAATATTCCCTGGTAAGGGTGCATTCCAGTTATGATCAACAATTTGCATGTTGAGGGACACTGAGTTATTATACGTAAAGCTGCTGTTAACAGCCACTTGCAGGTTTGTGTGTGAATATAACTTTTCTTTTCTCTGAGATAAATGCTTAAGAGTGCAATTGCCCATGGTCTCTTTTGGCTTTTCCAGTTCTCTCTCTTTCTCCTTCTTCTGCCTCTCCCAGGGCAGAGATGTCAATACTCATGCTCCAAGGACACCTGGCAGCCAGACAGCTAGGAAGTGCTTCATCGTGAAAGGCCTCTAGGGGCCCACAGAATTCTTGAGCTTATTAGCCTGTACCAGGAACTGTCCCCAGAGTGGCAGGATCCTCCATCCTGACCTCTCCTCTGAACCTGGCATCTCTACAGCTGTTGAAAATGCAAGTTTTGGGCTTTGCTCATCAGGTTAAAACTTGCCTGAACAGAGCTGAAATTTAGGGAAGGAGAGGGATGTTATGGAAGCAGCACTGGCCTGAAGGTTTGAAGATCTGAGCTGAAGTCTTGCCCTGAAAACGTCACTTCCCCTCACATCCTCCATTTCTTTGTCTTCATCTTTTTTTTTTTTTTTCCATTTCTTTGTCTTTAAAACAGCCTAGATGATCTCCACATTCTTTTAACTCTCACACTACTTCTGGCCATAGAAGAGAGGGAGGCTGACCAGCCCACACAAGGACTGAATCCATCACAGTGGCTTTTTTAACGTGGATTTCTGGCCGACTGTGCAGGATCATCTTCCTTCCTGGGCCATCACAAGCCTCACTTGAGCAAATACTCAGTGCAAAGCTCTGTGCTAGGTGCTTAAGATAAAAATACGCATAAATCACAGACTCTGGCCCTCAGGAGCTCAAAGTCAAGCCAAAAGTCCTCACCAAATTACATGTGCTGGGTAGGGTTCTGTAAATACATTGCAGACCTCTTTATCCTGTGTGGGAAATGATTAAACGATATAGTGCATTTGATATGACAATCTGTTGCTTTAATAGAGCCCAGGGTAAGATAAGATTAAAAGAAGTGCCACAGAGGAGAGCAGGAGAATCTTTCATCTCAAGAAAGTAATGAAGACAGAGCCCAGATACAAGAAAGGTCTGGCTCTAAGTGGTGCAATCAAATTATATAAGGCTATAATGAGCTTGACACAATTGGATTTCCATACGCAGCTCTCAACACCCAGCACTCACCCAGAACAATAACAGCACAGCCTCAAATGATGGAGGGCTTGCATGAATGCAGACGTGGAGCCAAGAGGAGAGGTGGAGCCGGATCCCAGGGAGGAGAACTGACTTGAATGCATGTTCTCTGCTCAGAGAGAAGAGGAATGAGGGGCTTGCTTACCGACCTTTCTCTCCCAGCTTCCTCTTTTCATTCTCGATCTAGAGGAGAGTTCTTTCTCAGATTTACAGGCAGATCTTCCAGGCTCAAGTGCTGACCTCTTCCCCATATTTAGAAACCAGGGAAGGTCGTTGACTTGTCCCTGCAAGGACATACTGGCCACAGGGGGACTTTCCAGGACACCATAGGTATCATGTGTTCTTTGTGCTTCTGTTGAGAGCCAGAAGCCAAGTCCCTGGCCTCCTTTTAGTAGATGAGCCAGACCAGCAGGACACTTGGAGGGGACACTCGCCCACGCTGGGGAGAAGGTGACAAGAAATGAAAGTTACCACAACTTTTCAAGGACACCTCTGTTCGGAGTCCATGCTGAAGTTAAGTGTGGGTTTTCCCAGAGGCAGTAGGAAGGACCCCTCTGGCCTAGCATAGGGCTGTTAGTCCACGTGGGCTCCTCTGCTTCCCGGAGCTGGGTCTAGATCCACAAGAGCCCAAACGTGAAGCTGCATGTTTTTAAACCAGCAGGAAGCCCTCTACCCATCCCTTCTCCCGCCCAGAGCCTCTTCCTGTGAGGCCTCACTCTGCGGATGTGCTGCTGTCATGGTGACACCGATTATGTTTCTTGGGAAGGAGAAGAGAAGCCAGCCTGTGCAGCATGTCCCGCCTCTCCCACAGCCTCTGCAAACAGGAGAGACGAGCATGCATGGCTGAGGTCCCATGCAGTCTTCCTGTGGGATACTGCTGCAGGCCTCTGAGGATGGAGCTGGGGAGATTTCCGGGGCCATAACTAAGGCCAAGGGCTTCCCTGGCGGCTCAGACAGTAAAGAATCTGTCTGCAATGGGGGAGACCCAGGTTTGATCCCTGGGTCAGGAAGATCCTTTGGAGAAGGGAATGGCTACCCACTGTAGTATTCTTGCCTGGAGAATTCCATGGAGAGAGGAGCCCAGCAGGCTACAGTCCATGGGGTCCCAAAGAGTCAAACACGACTAAGCAACTAACATAGCTCAAGCCAGGGCAGTATATGGAAATATGTTCCATCTTCCCCTCTCTCACCCACATTGGGCCCCTTGTCACACAAACATGCATCTACATTCGTGCCCATAGACATGCACAACAAAACAGACATATAGAAACATACCCCAAAGTCAGACATGAAATTGTAAATTCATCTATTGATTTACAACTTGCTAGCCACTGGAGAGATACCAGTGAGCAAAACAAAAACTGCTACCTTCGAGGACTTTGTTTTTTTTATTTATTGGGATATAGTTGCCTTACAACGTTGTAAGTAGTTTCTGCTGTGCAGTGAAGTGAATCACCCATTTGTATACACATTTCCTCTCCCTTCTGAATGTCCCTCCCATCTAGGTCACCACATTGCATTGAGCAGAGTTCTCCACACTATACCATAGGCTCTTGTGTGCCTGTGTGCTAAATCGCTTCAGTCATGTCTGACTCTTTGTGACCCTATGGACTGTAGCCCACCAGGTTCCTCTGTCCCTGGGATTCTCTAGGCAAGAATACTGGAATGGGTTGCCATACCCTCCTCCAGGGGGTCTCCCTGACCCAGGGATAGAACCTTCTATGTTGCCAGTATTGGAAGGCGGGTTCTTTCCTACTAACACCATCTGGGAAGCCCCCACAGGCTCTTACTAGTTATCTATTCCAGGCATAGCAGTGTACACACGTCACTCCTAAATCTCCCAGTGCATCCCACCCCCTTGTTTCCCTGCTTGAGGTCCATACGTTTGTTCTCTACGTCTGTCTTTATTTCTGCTTTGCAAATAGGTTTATCTATACCATTTTTCTAGATTCCACATGTATAGCCAGACCTTGAGGAACTTTACATTCTGGTGGGGAGAGAGACAGTAATAAGATAACTATATAGAACATATACTACCTTAGTAAGGAATGCTACAGAAAGAATAGAAAGATGGGGAGGAGTTGAGGGCCACATGTACACACTCCCTGATTTTCTCCTAATTAACTGGCATTTGGGCACCCGCTGAATGCAGGGAGAAGCACTGGACCCTAGGGGAGAATCAGGGAGCTCTAACATGTGCTCCTTGCAAGAGCCTGCAGTCTGGAGATGAGAAATACCCTGATGCAATACTGAGTGGATAAAGGTCATGAAATTTGGGAGACAGAGGGAGGACTTTGATGACTTTGATAGTCCCCCTCACTCTTTTATCATCTCTGTCAATCACAGAAGGCCCGCCTTGCCAGGATCCGTGTGGCCAAAACTGGCAGCTCCAATGCCTACCTGCACAGCAAGCGCAACGGACTCCTCAACGAAGCGCTGGAGCTGATGGTAGGTGCCCGGAGGCCCTGGGGCCGGGAGGTGGAAGGGAGGACGAACTTGGTTCCTCCCCCCGGGGGCACCAGCACTTCTGCCCCAAACTTTCCCCCAGTAGCAGCCCTCTCCACATACCTCTTCCATAGGGTTATCATTGTATCCCTAAGCCAGCTTCAGCTTAGGTGCCCCTAGCCAAAGGCTGACATGCTCTAGGGTGACCCTAAAATTGGGCTCATCCCGATTTTTCTGGTGGAGAGAGCAAGGAGATGGAGAGAAGGCGAGCCACTAGCTGTACACTCAGTCTCCCTCTTTCCTCCCTAGGGCACCCCAGAAGAGGAGCACATGGGCAAGACAACCTCACTCATCGAGAGCCAGCACCACCACCTGCTGCACTGCCTGGAAAAGACCACTGTGAGTCCGGCCCAGCGCCACCTCCTTTCTCTTCCCTGTCCTCTGACCCTTTTCCACGGTCAGAACTTACAGAGAATGAGCCCTGTGCCCACATCCTCACCCTGGGCCAAGCTTCAGAAGTCAAAGTCTGTCCCCTTAGATCAAAAGAGTAGCGAAGAGGTCTCTATCAACCCTCAGAAGGAAGACGCCAAGGGTCGGAGGCCAGCTCTGTCTTGCAGTGGCACAAAGGAGGCCACTCCCCTGGACTTTCCACACAACCCCTCTATCTCCATCCCCATGGCCCTTTTCTTAGTTACTGAGGCCTAAGGGCTGTGTCTGTCAGTTTCTCAGTTCTGATGGGCATCACTCTTCAAAAGTAGGGCTGAATTTATAATAGATTTCTACAGGACAGCAGAGAAGAATGTCAACTTCTGTCCCAACCCTGGGGCTAGATGGATGGAATCTGTGGGTCCCTCTGCTCGCTCCACTCCACTTGAAACAGGAGACAGTGAATGAAAGAGGCAGGGCATAGATTGCTCTAGTCAGGGATTTTACCAGTATCACCCCATCTTAGCCCACCCTGCGATTCTCAGGGAACTCAGATTCTGAAAGGCTTATTGTTAAAATAGAGTCATGGCTTAGGGTGCCCCAGCTGGAATGTGGAATGATGCTTGTGTCTCACCAACAGGCTGAAAGGAAGGGCAGTGGGGCCAACCCTGGACCCTTGGCAAAAAGTGTTAGAAATAGTGGGGAGTGAGGAGAAATCAGGCTGGACAACCAAAGAGGGACAAAGGGAAACTTTGCTGTTTCTTTCTAGGCTCTCCCTCCCCAAAAAGCCTATAGTCAGGGCTCAACACACTAAGGAGGGAAATTTCTAATTCTCAGTATTCCATATCCTGGCCTCCCAGATGAGGGGGGAACAGATATTAGATGACTCTTAGATGAGACAAAAGGAGACACTGGATGGCAGTTGAACCCAATGAGGACTTCCAAGGTGGGAAGGTACTCTAAAAACTCTAGTTTCCAGGATTTATCAAATATTTCATAGAGTTAAGAACTGTATATGCATATCTAGAATTTTTCTCAAAGATTCAGAGCTTGCCAAAGAAATAGGCCTGGACCCAACTGCCCTTTCCAAGTTGCATGTGCTGGGTGGAATGTTGAAAGGATATGGGTGAAATTTAATATTGGGTTTGAAGGGATGGAATGTTGGCATTGAAGAAATGAGATCTTGGAATTGAGGGATGGAATGCTGGAATTGAAGGGGTGGAATGCTGAATTTGGGGGAAAGAATGTCAGATTGGGGGTGAGGGGATATTGGGATTAAAAGATGGAATGCTGGAGTTTAGGGGAGGAATGTTGGACTCCAGGGGTGGAATGCTGGGACAAAGGAGGAAGAATGCGGGGAGCAAGGGTGGAATGCTGGGACTGAGAGACTGAATGTCAGAACTGAGCTTGGGAATGCTGGAATGTACAATCAATGGTGTTTTTATCTTCTGTTGGCATGTTGTCCTGTAGGGGTTGTCCTATCTTGTGGATGATCCCCTGTTATCTGTACGAACCTCCACCATCAAGGTATAACTTTTTAAAACTTTGATTGATGTTTCTCTCTCTGATTCCTCTGGGTCTGTGGAGTCTCCTCTTTTTACCCCCTGGTCTGGTTCTCTGCATGCGCTGTTGATTCTTCTGGGGCTTATCTGACCTCTGCTGTCACACCCAGTACCAGCTCAGGCTTCCAGTTTTCTTGTGCCTTTCTGATTCCCTTTTTTGACCTCCCCAGGGGCTTGGAGCGGTGGTGGGACATGGCACCAGTGTTGGTATCCTGTGAGTGTCCATGTGCCATGTCTGTCTATGGCCCCACCCCCCAGCTCCACGGGAACTCCTGGTATCGAATGTCGGGGCTGGTCTCTCTCTCTCTGAATTCTATTCTCATGCTATTTCTCTTCAGACTTTCTCCTCACTCTGGCAGCCTTGGCTAGACTGTTCATGCCATAGATGTTTAGTCACCTTGGCCAAACAACCATATTATAGTCATACTGTGTTGCAGTCCACCCTATCCTGATGGCCTCCATTGAGAGTCTGTTAGCATCCCCTCCCCATGCTGACACTTGACCTAGGGAATCCTGTGCCTTTAGGTGTATTAAGGAGCCATACCCCATAACCAGCTTCCCTGGCAGTTCAGTAAGTAAAGAATCTGCCTGCAATGCAGGAGATCCAGGTTCGAACCCTGGGTTGGAAAGATCCTCTGGTGAAGGGAATGGCAACCACTCCAGTATTCTTGCCTGGAGAATCCCATGGACAGAGGAACATGGCAGGCTGCAGTCCATGGGGTCACGAAGAGTCGGACACGACTAAGTGACTTTCACTTCAACCCATAACCAGGTGGGAAAAAGAAACGATAACTGACACTGTGACCCCACTGGCCTTCAAGAGCAAAGCTCTCCCAATTCTGTGAATAATTCAATGCCTTTAAAATCTTGTGTCTCATGCTTACCCAGGATTCATAAGGACCTCACCCAGTAAAGCCAGAAAAAGACAACCTGGCACACCCACTACTCATAGTCAGGGACTCCTTGCCTGCTGTCCCTGGGGGGGATCCTGTCAAAGCCTACAAAGTCAGGCAAGTCTTTGCTTCCAGCTCTGAGGATGCCACGAAATTCCTCCATATCCTCTATATCCCTTCAGCCAAAGCCATAGATGAAGTACAGGCAACATTGTGATTTCATGACTGTAGTCTCTGCCCTTCAGTCTGATGACCAGGGCTGCCCATGGGAATCGCTTCCTTGCTTCCTTCCTTCCTTCGATGCCTATGGGACACCCCCAGGTCTGGAATGCTCCTTGGTGCTCCAGGCAGCTGGGCACCCTCCTCTCAAGGCCCAGAACAGAGCCAGGCAGAGTGCTGGGGCTCATCCCGCCCCCGCCCCCACTTCCTATCTCTGTCTCTTACCTGTTCTCCCTCTGCTTCCCACAGAACCACGAGTTCATAGATGAGCAGATGTTTGAGCAGAACTGCATGGAGAGTTCAATGCAGAACTACCCGTCCACACGGAGTCCTTCGTTGTCCAGCCACCCGGGCCTCACGACCACCTGCTGCTCCCGTCGTAGTAAGAAAACCACACACCTGCCCAACTCCAACTTGCCGGCCACCCGCCTGCGCAGCATGCAAGAGCTCAGCACGATCCACATCCAGGGCAGCGAGCAGCCCTCCCTCACTACCAGGTGGGTGGCTCCCATCCATCGCTGCCTAAGGCTTTTAGGAACTCCCTGGGCTTCCCTTGTGGCTCAGCTGATAAAGAATCTGCCCGCAATGCGGGAGACCTGGGCTGGGAAGATCCCCTGGAGAAGGAAAAGGCTACCCACTCCAGTATTCTGGCCTGGAGAAATCCATGGACTGTATAGTTCGTGGGGTCACAAAGAGTCGGACATGACTGAGCGACTTTCACTTTCATAGAGTGATGCCATCTCTGTGTTAGGAGAACCCTGGGGTCTTCAGCCCTCCCTCCCCCATATCTAATGCAAGGGCCTCCCCCACCTTCCTTCTCATTCTTGCAAGTTAGCCCAAAAGTCCCTCCTATGCTTTGGAGGATACTATAGCATGTTTAGGCCCAAGTTGGGGGGTAGATATGAGAAGTAAGTAGCAACAAAAATCCAAAAATGACCTCCCTGGTGCAGAGAATGGACTGTTTTCTCAAGAAAGTAATTTTCACAACTGTATTATGATAAGCCATGGCTTATCCCAGGCTGATTTTGCATCACAGAGTGACTCTGCTTATATTTAGGCCACGTCCCACTACCTCCAATGAATTGCAAGGAATTCAGGGGAAGTAAAATCAAGTGACACAAATGATAGGTAAAGAGTACACTGGAGGGGAATTCCAAAGCCCAATATGCATGACTTTTGCAATTTGGGGTAGTTGAGGAATAATCATCAGAATGGATAATTACAGGCCAATTACCAAAAGCAGAGATGGAGGGACACCCAAACCACCTCCTAGTTACTATAAGCTAGACATGTGGAGGGTCACAGAAGCTTTGGAACACTAGCAAGATGAACCATCATCAACTCACTCTTTTTTTTATCCCAGTCGTTCCAGCCTTAATTTGAAAGCAGATGACGGACTGAGACCAAACTGCAAAACATCCCAGATCACCACAGCCATCATCAGCATCCCCACTCCCCCAGCACTAACCCCAGAAGGCGAAAGTCGGCCACCCCCTGCCAGCCCGGGCCCCAACACGAACATTCCTTCCATAGCCAGCAATGTTGTCAAGGTCTCTGCCTTGTAAAACCACTGGACAGAGGGCCAGTGCAGGGAGTGGGAGTGAAGGGGGCTGGCATGTTGGTGGGTGGCCACTGGGGCCACTCCCTACCCCTTCCCCACTATTCCTGCCTGCCCCGTTGCACCCCTAGCACTGAAACTTGTGCCTGGAAGAGAAGGAGGCAGCGAAGGGGCACGTGAGGTTCACTGCTGCTGGCGTGGACGCAGCCCTGAGCTACTGCATCTCGCTGGGGTCAGAGGAAGGGAGGACGGGTGGGGGTAGGGAAGGGAGGTGGGGGTACAGGCTGTGAGCCAGGACAGGGCCCGGAGTGGGGGAGCCTCAGACCAAATAACCGATGTTTCTGGAGACCCCAGTGAGGAGAATACAAGACCAAGAGCAGCACAGAGGCCGAGCTGTCACATGCAAAACAGGAAGAAAATATAACACTGTGTATTTAAGCACCTTTTTCAAGGCTCTTAATGGATAATATTTATTCATGGGAAAAGGTGGAAAACAAAAACACCAACGGAGTTTTGTGAAATGTTTTTCTCCATGGACCCAATACCTTTGAACCAAAACAATGCATTTTGTGAGGGTTTTTGTTTTTGTTTTTCTCTCTCTCCTTTTATAGCAAAAGCTTTTAGGCTAAGAAGTCAGTTACTGCTGAGTTCTCTCTTCGTTCCCCCAGGTAGGTGAGGTCAAATGAGTCTGGGCCCCACCACCCAGCTGACCTGCACAGAGCTGCCCAGTGACCACAGAGCAACACTCACCCTCTGTCTGTCCCCGTCTGCTTTGTCTCTCTGCTTTACCCCCGGGTGTTTTCTCTGCGTCTAGCCATTTGTCTTGACATGGACCCCGGTGATCCTGACACATGTTAAAGAAGGCCTTCTCCACTGCCAGGCACCTACAGACGCATGCCTGGGAGTTCTATTTATGTGAATGCAGTGGTGGAAGAGAACAGACAGAGCAAAATGGGCATTTAGGGATGAGGGACTTCTACCTTAAAGAGCAGAGTGCTTCCCTTGTGGTTGGAACCACCGGTGTTTGAAATTTGCATTTCTGGGGAAGAAAGGGAATGAGCAGATTTATCACTTTGGGATCTTGAAAAAGGAAACAGCCAACACTGGAGAGGCACAGGAAATTCCAGCGTGTGCCAGTGGAGAGAGAACAGAAGAACCCAGGGCTCCCAGCGGCAGCTGGCCCCTGTGGCACCTTTCTCTGTACCCTTCTTTCAGGACCCACCATAAAGCCCATCCAGAGCTCTGCCAAAAGGCTCCATGAGCAGTTAACCGCCAAGAAGGCAGTGGTATGGGGACCAAGCTCTGACTTATCTCATACCTGAGGCAACTCCCACGGAGGCTGCAGAAGGTTAAGCCTGTGTGCCTCATGAACGATTCTCTAGAGTGAAAGCAAGTAAGAGATTATAGATGATTCTTACCTGGTCCGAATGATGCCTTGGGATCTGAAGTCTTTAGGCCAGCTATCCCTGAAGATAACTGAAATGGGGGAGAAGCCTGATCACCTCCCTGAAAGTGAGGAAGTAATTATTTCCGGAGAACCCAGACACATTTCTGTGCAAGTGGTTTGCAGCCGCGTGGGGCTGGGAACACTATTTCTGGAATCCAATCAATTTTCACTGCTTTTAGCAGAGCAGGTGGGCCTTGGGGTTAGTGACAAAGCCCTTACCACCCTTCCCAACCCCTAGCTAGCCTACTGCAGTCTCTCTACCTTGGATTCTGAGATACAGGAGTTCCTCAAGAACTCTTTATCCATTCAGCAACTTAGTGATTAGCTGTTTAATCATGAGCCAAGAATTTTTCTGCCCACCAGAGGCATCCAGATGAGTTTCACTAACCGGAAACCTAAAAATTACCTTCATTGGCTTCCCTATGACCCCAGCTCTATTGACTCTGCAGAAGGAGAAAGTCAAAGGGTTGTGACGTGGCACCTAACCAGAAGGTGAGCAGCAGGGCAGAGGAGAGGGAGCCTTCCACTTTACGCTGCCCTCACTGGTCACTGACTGGGTCCTTTCTCTGGGTCTGACCTCAAGGATTTCCCCCTAACCTGAGAATGGGGGTGGTTCTGGCCCTCTGAGCTCATGGTAGAAGTAGGCAGAAAGGCTTTACAACTACAGAGGAATTCGTGTGTACACACACACACACAACAACAACCTAAATACACTCGGGAATAAGTTCAACCCATTCATGTCATACATATGTCTCATTAGGGAAGGCAGAGGACTGGGCTGGACTCCATTTAAATGGCAGGCCAAAGACTAGAAAACTTTTCCCTTGAAAGAATGGATAATGGAACAAAGTTAGGAAGCTCTAAAGTTTCTAACTATGTATCATGAGAACTGAACGGGGTGAAGGATAAAGAGGAAAATAGGAGCATGGTTACATATACATACGAATGAACTGTGTTTAAGAACAGACCATCGCAGAGTAAGAATAATGACTGCTCCAACCTGGGACCTGTTTAGTAGTGTACTGGGGGAGCATATTAGTGGTTCCCATAAAAATTAATGAAGAAATTTTAAATATCACGTCCCAAATAATTTCCTGTTGTTTTTTTGACCCTAATGAACTGAATGTCTTGTATTCCTTAAATTTCATTTCCAAATCTCACATTATACCAGGTCCTAAACGACCATTAGACTAACCCTTTCAGCTCCATCTCTCAATGTAGCCTTAGCCAAAGATGAGAAATCCACTTCACTCAAGAAAATGGCTTGTCTACACAACGGAATACAGCCAGAAGGGCCAATACTGCTAAAGGGTATTTGTAAGTAAACAAAAAGGCCAAATGCGCCACGTCAGTTTAATGTTTAACTCAATGGCCAGTGACTGAAGAAATGGGATATTATCAGGGTTTCCAGGGGACAATGGCTTTCTGGGGAAATGACTTGAACTTTTATAGTTTGTTCATGAACCACTTCAGCATAATAAGATTCACAAAACTACCCATTCAACCCTACTCAACATTAGGGAGGGTTATAAACAAACCAATAGGCTACATTCAAATGAATGGAAACTTAGAAAACATGGAATTAAGAGTATATCAAACTAGAAGAGATTAGAGACTATCTAAGTCATTTTACAGTATAGGCTGATGCCCAGAGAAATTAAGTGACCTGCTCAAGGTCATGAGGTCACTTAATGACAGGGCTCGGATGAGAACCCAAGTCCTTTGAATATTACTAGTCTAATGCTTTTTTCATTACACGCATTGCCTCTCAGCAACAATGCTCAGAAAAGACCCATCAGAGATTACTTGCTATAACTAGAGACACAGTCATGTGTGAATGCCAATTATTACTTGGACACAAGCCCTTTGAAATCACCTGACTGTACCAGTATAAACCATACCTTGGAAACCACCAGCCACTAGATAGAATCAGCTAAGGACTATCAATTCTGTCAAAAGCAGGTGAGTAAGTGTACAGTCAGGTTTTTTCAGTCCAATGCTGTCTTTCCAATGCCCTCAATGAAGAGAGGGCTAGGACATTTTAAAGCATACTTTATGTAGTCTTTAATCCTTTCTACAGCCTCTGGTGGTAGTAGGTCAAGAACTAAATCTTTAATTCACAGAGGGGAAAACAGGCAGAAAGAAGCCGAGTGACATTCAAATTCACATGGCAAGTTAGTGGCAGAACTCAGATTGCAATCCAGAGCTTAAGACATCTTGCCCTGGGATTTTTCCCTTGACATTATGTTGTATTACTCTGAGGCTCGCTTATATGTTTAATACTTGGATTTTCAGAGCCATCCTGAGCCAGGACCTCCAGAAGCACACACTGTACTATTCCTCCTTCATCCCCTCCTTTCATTACCAGTGTCAAGCTCAAGACTAATTGCATAGAATCCTGTTCAAAAGACAAGATATTCTCAATGATAGTTAAACACGTGAGTCTACACTCATACAGGAGGATAAAGTCAGCAAGTAGAAAAGTGAAAGTAAGAAAACTAAAAAATTTGAACAGAAATTAAAATGGCCAGTTAATGCTGATTCACAATTAACAAGCATCAATTTGTGGATATGCTTGAGGACCTGACCCAGTTTTCAAACAATGATTCCTGCAGTTCAGGATCATGTCACTTTTTAGGATTGATCTAAACCTAGATGTTTAGGCTATTAATGAATTCTAGTGATCCAGGCTCCCTCACTTCAATCACCAGGGAACTACAAGGCATAAACATCCTAACGCTGTTAATCTAAGGCAATATTAGTTTCCCTTCTCATCTAGTTGGCATGGTAACCATAACAGGAACCCAAAAGACTATTTTCCCTTTCTGATTTCCTTATGAAATCTCAGCAAAGCTTTAAAATGAGTGAAGGAAAAACGTTATGACCCGTCACCCTTGGAGCCCAAACAGCATCATGATGAGCATCATCAGAACTAAGAGAAAGTGGATCAGAAAAAGAAACAGCTTTAAAGGGGTTCCTTTTGAGTCTTGTTTTCAATTCAGAATGTTCTGTGTCTTTCTCATCAAGTGTGGGAATGAAATTTCTCTTAGCAGGTTTCTCAGCTACACTGGATGATGTCACACTAACCAGTGTAGGGCACTGACCCAAGTCCTGGGGGGCTCCTTGGACCAATAGACTATTTTACAAACCTGGGTGGTGGGAGGGATGGTATATTTTTGATAATCAGACATTCCAATGTAATGTTTTCCTTAGAGGTCACCCTCCCCCATTAATGTTATCGTGAAAAACATCAAGTGTGTTCTTTTCTATTTTCATATAATAAATGGGCTTTGCTTACCAACATCACAATGGCAAAGAAGAAATACTGTACAAAATTGCAGAAAGATAAACATGTGAAATCTTTCTATGGAAACAAACAAAAAAAACCAACTCTTGAGTTTCCTGTTGTCTTCTTTTGAAACTGTAGTACATATGTTAAAACGTATATCATTTACAGTATTGAGTCATGTGCCACTGCTGTACCTGATGTATCCAATCTGGATTAAACAATGTGCCACAAAATAATTATGACTGTTTAATACCTATATTCTCCTGCTATACACTAGAAAATAAGGGTAATTTGAACAGACTTTCTCCCTAGCCAGAAAAAGTCACAGAATCTCAGAAGAGTGATTAAGCTCTAGTCTCATCTTCCCTTCCCCATCCTCCCTCAATGCGAGCAACTCCTTTATGACATTCGAGATGGTTCTTGCCTGCTTGTATACTTTAGTCATGGATGTTCACTAACAGGGAAAGCATTTGATTGCATTTGTCAACAGCTCTATTTTGAGACTCAGCCCTGCATTACTGAAAGAAAATAGGCTTTTATATATCCGTATTGGTTCTGCTGAGAATACACTGAATATCTACCATCTAAAACAACATCTCAAACTAAAAGGAAAACTCAAAATTAAATGCTACATAGAGTATAGCAAAGAGCTCGGATATTAGAGGATGGAGCACATGTTCAGGTTCTATCATTTATATGATTTCACATCAGTTTTTGTGTGTGTGCATGTGGTCACACCCCGCAGCGTGCAGGATTCTTAGTTCCCTGACCAGGGATTGAACCCTTGTTCCTTGCAGTGGAAGCACGGGTGTCTCTAACCACTGGACTGCCAGGGAAGCTCCCAGTCTCTTCTCTCTTGGCTTCAGTTTGTTCCCTCATCTTAAAAATGAGGGGACTGGATTAGATATCTTGAAGATCTGTTCTTAGTAATTCTGGTTCAGGTAGTGAGAGCAACTGGCATTTTCACATTTCACCATAATGTGGCAAGAACAACGGGAAATCTTTTGATTTCCCCACAACAGCTGTCGATGAAAATTATAAGGTTAAAGCAAATGTAAGGTTTGATGTGTGTAAATGTAAAGCAAATGTAGAAATGTAAGGTTAAACCAAATGTGTGATGCCAGAAGGCCCTGATTTGGCTGTGAAATTCATTTCTATCACTAATGTTCATAGCTTTATCATCCACTAGGTGTCACTACAGATCCACAGTTCAAATAATCTGGAGAAGAATGAAATCAAATGCATGGTGAGCAATATGTGCTTTTTCATGAAAAAAGCACTAAATGTTAACTGGGGTATACATGCTTGTTCACAGAGACACACACACAAAAAAAACATATCTGTCAACATGAGAGAACCACCTGTAATGGAGTTCCAGTGTCAGTTATGACTATCAAAAATATAATTTTAAGATTAAGATAGGGTTATTTATATTTGAGGGAGGGGGAAAAAACTAAGACTTTAAACTACTCCCTTGACTTGATCCATTAAGTATCATAATTTCTGTTCAATTATTTTTAGTGTTCAAGGGCTCTTAACTTTAAACCATTTTTTAAAGGTTAGCGATACTGTTAGTAGCTTAGTCACGTCCAACTCTTCGTGACCCCATGAACTGTAGCCTGCTAGCCTCCTATGTCCATGGAGTTCTCAAGGCAAGAATACTAGAATGGGTTGCCATTCCCTTCTCCAGGGGATCTTCCCAACCCAGGGATCAAACCCAGGTCTCCCACATTGAAGGTAGTCTTTATGGCCTGAGCCACCAAGGAAGCCCTTTTTAAGGTTCGGTTCAGTTCAGTTCAGTCGCTCAGTCGTGTCCGACTCTCTGCGACCCCATGAATCACAGCACGCCAGGCCTCCCTGTCCATCACCAACTCCCGGAGTTCACTCAAACTCATGTCCACAGAGTCAGTGATGCCATCCAGCCATCTCATTCTCTGTGGTCCCCTTCTCCTCCCGCCCCCAACCTTTCCCAGCACTAGGTTAGGTTTAAAACGTTAGCAATTATTATTGCAATATTTACACTACTTTTAAAGATTACTCTTAATTACTCAAAGTTACTTATATTCTTTAAGTCAGAATCATCCAAAGCAACAGGTTTCCCAAACATTTCTCTACATGTTAATGCTGCTAGCCTAAGTCTAACTTGAACAGCGATAGAAATGTATTGATTTAATATTCTAGAAGTCAGACATTAAACCAATTCATAGTAGTCCTCATTTATGTAAATGTATAAAGGCTCTCTATACTTATAAAAAGATTTTCCTTTTCTCTAGAAATTATTAGTCATGTATCAGTTAAATCTTAGAGCTGGAAGGCACCCTAAAAATCTTTCGGTCTAACTGCCTCCTTTTACTGGTAAGACTATTGGACTTTGACAGGTTAAATGACTAGTACAAGGTAAAAAAGTAGGTAGTAGAGAGTCAACTAAGGCAAACACTCCTTCCACTACACCACAAAACAGTCTCAAGTAAATCTGCCTAAAACCTACTACAGTTCCTAACAGATTAGGGGGACATGCACCTAGACTGACAATTTCACCAGATTCCTTCCACAGCCAGCACAATAACTACACCCCTTATTTGGGAAGGTAACTGCTGAAATGTTTCACGGAAAATGCTTATGAAAAATGAAATTAGTATCTTCATGTGTTATGGTATACGCTTACCTCCAAAAAAGACAACCCTAAAAGAGAATCCAATTAATTTCAAGACTAATGGGTATCCTAATCTCTAATTAAGATACAGAAGTATCCTAATTAAAATCCCCTAGCAATGATAAACTGTGAACTTGGCTGTACTGTGGGGAAAAAGGGTAGGAAAAAAAGAGCTAAGCTCAATTACGTAACAATGACAGCATCTTAAACGGGTAATTAGAGTCATCTTAATGACACGCTGGACCCAGTTACAGATTTGCGATTTACAGTGGTAGTTCACTCTGACTTGGTAACACATGTACAGCACTGGAATGTATCAGTAAAGCCTATCGCTGCCCAACCCAGACAACAGGAACCTACGTTAAACCATTAGGGCTGACAGCCCTGGGGGAAATGTTTATGCTGCCTAGACAAGTGTGTGCACAGGAAAGGAGAGCTTCCCTTTTAAAAAGCAAACACGCACCTCTATTCACAGGTGGCTCCCTCACTGCAAATCCCTTTCACAGAAAGGACTGGGAAGCAAACACGAATTCATAAAAGGGATGCTATAAAGAAATTAAAGAATATGTAACTTCCAATTATATTTTTGCAAATCATAATTTATAGACACAATTTCAGAAAAATGCTAGAAACTTCCCTTAGCCTACTAACTAGCAGAGTAGGGCAGCTATTAATCTGGGTCCCAGAGATGGGCTTCAAAGGGTCTATGAACCCTTTGAAAACAAATTCTTGTTTATAGAATGAGAAATTTTCTGGGACAAATCTATAGCTTTCATCAGATTCATAAAAGGATCCAAAAATCAACAAAGATGAAGAGCTGCTTCTTTTCCTGAGAAACAAGACAGCCACTGATCCTTAGCTATTTAATGCACATCAAAAAAACACAGACAGCTTCCATAATCTTAAAAACAAGACATCATCATCAAAAGATGAACAATAAACTCGTCACCACACTTGGCTGAGTTTCTTTTTCTACTGGAAGCAAACAGCATCAAATCAAGGCCCTTGGGAAAGTCTGAATCAATGTTTATTCCCAAAAGGAGAAGTTTTCTGATTCTACCATGCTACAAATTTCTGTAAGGACACACCTCTATGGAAATGCAGCCCAAGACTTTTGGAAAGAACACAACATAAACTAGCATTACCTTTCAAATCTCAAGGTTTTTATTTCTTTTAAGGTAAGCAGTGGTATAAGTCTTTTTCAGTGTTTCTTTTCAGAACGGCTTATAGAAAATGGCACCCTGGGACCTTTAGCTTTACGTCCCCCAAATTTTCTTTCAAGAATCTAATCCAGGGAGTTTCTTTAAAAAGATAATACACCCGACCAACATCAGGTTGATTTAGGTCAAAACAATCTGAAAAATAGATACGTCCCAGCAGAAAGCCTCAAGACTTCTCCAATTCCTCAAAAAATGCCACTATCCGCCACTCCACTATAGGTCAAGGAGGATGGCAATCACTTGATATGCCCAGATGGTGGGAGGGACAGCCTACTGTCACTGGTTGCTGCGCATCATTTCTTGTAGATAAACGGTATTCATCTGATAGGCTGCTATCCAACTTGGATGCCTCTGAGCATTCCAATAATACGACTGAGAAGCAGCAGCATAGTATTCCTGCCATGCCCTGTAGTAAGCTCTCCAGTACTCCTCATAGTCCTGATACGTATCAGAAATACTCGGATGTGTTTCCCTATGGCAGTCATACCAACCATCTTCCTGGGGTTCTGTCTGCAATCGATAGGAAGATCGCCTGGGAAGGTTTCTCCGGTTCTGCTTAGCTCTCTGGTTATGGTTAGCTCCCTCCTTATGCCTTGTCTTTACGTGGATTTCAGTTGATTCTTGATACTCTACTAGGCTAGGGGTGTCATTTCCATTCAGTGGCTGTTCCAAAGAGATATGGCCATCCACAGGAATAGATTCCGAGTCTTTCAGCTGAGTATCAGAAGAAACTTCCAAGTATGACTTATTTCCTTTGCTCTGGGAAGAAGTCCTTGAGCTGTAAGAATCATTGTCACTCTCGGAGTCTCCAGATTGGCTACTACTTGCCAATATCTGCACTCTCTCTTCAGTAATTCTACTTTTCACAAAACCATTTTGAGGATTCACAGACTGATCCCCAGGACCTGTGTAGTGTCTGATGATTTCCACAGGTTTCTCTAAACCCTCTTTAATATAGTGTTCATAATCCTCCACCAATTCTGCAAAAGTCAAAATACATGGCAAATGGGTTTTAAAGGAAGACAGACAGGGAATTTTGGGGAGTGACACAGAAGCTTCTTTGACTTGGTGCTGATTGTTAGTAGGGTTTTCAACAGAAGTCTGAACAGAATTCTTCATTTGTTCTTCCAATTGTACTGCACAGCCCAGTTCTTTTGGTGACATGGCTTTTTCTATGATTCCACACTCTGAATGGCTTTTCACAGGTTTTTGTTTGGTATTATTTTTTGATTTCACTGATCCTGCAGATACAGAAGTATTTCTAGATGAAGCCGTGTGTTTACCATGAGCTTTCTGAGTTTGAAAGGTTTTCTCTATTTTTTGAATGTGCTTTTTTAGAGGCTGGGTAGGTACACTTGGTAAACCATATGTATGCACAGCAGCTTCAACCTCCACATCCCAATCCAAACATTCTTCCATCAGACCAGGAGGAACAGGATCTACATAAAAGGAATTTTAAAAGTATCAAATTCTCAAGTTGCTTTAGACCAGCATTTTCTGAATGGTTTAATAAAACTTTCCATGGTCAAAAGGGTTAAGAAACAAAATACACTAACAATATACTAAGAAGCTTAACATATTAGTATTTTAAAAGACCTAAGCAATCCTCACAGGAAAGAATTTTGCTGATAAATATACAAGACCCATCCCATACTCATAAGCAATATCACCCTCTAGCCTCTCACTGAAAAGAGCTGACTCTAGGAGTAAGGTGTGCCTCTGGAGCAGTTCTCCTAGCCCTCGTCATCTCCCTCTCACCAACTCCTCCCTGTGATCTCACTACTCACAGCAGCAAAACAAAGGTATTAGAAAACAGATCATGCTCCCTAAAGCTTACCAACTGGGAAATATTACAACTGCAACTCTGCACCCAAGAAAATCTGCCACCCTGTATTATATTCTACCAGGGAAAAACCAATGCCCTCAATGGTGGAGGGAAAAACCTCCACAGGGGAAAGAAGAAAGATAGGTAACTGTGAAAAGATCTGTGATATCAATGGCACTTGTAAATCTAAAAAAAATTTACTGGCTCCAACTCTCTGAATTTCCTCTTCCAGCTAGGTGTGACAATTTGCTCCTACCTGCACTCAGGTCTTTCCAAAGTGTGACCAATTTTCATCTTAGACCAAGTACACAGAGCCTCAGCTTTACAAAGATCTCACCTGTCATTGCTGGTGCTGTTCCATGTATGTGTACCCACTACTCATTCCCGCAGATCTGGATTCTTCAGCTGGGGCTCTTGATTCTTCACTGAATAGAAACTCTGACTAAACTCAGATTCCTACTAAGATGATATCCCTTGCTTGCAGATATCTATCACTCAGGTCAATTTCCCTACTAATCCTGCTCCAGGCTACTCACCTGAACAGTCTGTGGTCACACAAGTGCCTAGTCCAATATAGATCTAATACCATGAGTATCATTTTCTCACAATTTCAGAGCTCTGTTAACACTTCATAAAGATCCAAATACATGTCATTTTCCAGTAATCACTAGATGTTATGATACTGAATCCTACCACAAGGCCTACCCCTCATATGTCAATTTTCAATTTTTTTCTGTATTTATAATTATAAAGATTATCAACAGACTTATACATAGAGAGAATTAATAAAATATAGTCTCAGAGAACCTAAAGACTATCTACTCTAAAAACAAATACTTTGTAAACCAGGACATAAGCTTAGCGCAATTTTAAAAATCTGTAAAAAGATCATAAAATGAGTTATCACAAAGCCAGAACTACTAAAATTCACAGTACTCCCAGACCTGTGTTTAATCTGGCTTTGTAAAGGAGTTAAACATATTGGTAAACATTCATTGCTATATTTATTCAATAACATATCCCATTTTCTAGAAGATCATGTATATATACGTTTATATAACTATACAATATCTATATATGTCTATAGATATGTATCTATATAATGTATGGAGGAGAAGAGGACGACAGAGGATGAGATGGTTGGATGGCATCACTGACACAATGGACATGAGTTTGAGTAGGCTCCCAGAGTTGGAGATGGACAGGGAAGCCTGGAGTGCTGCAATCCATGGGATCGCAGAGTTGGATATAACTGAGCGACTGAACTGATTGATGTGTGTGTATATATATATATGTATTTATACACACATGCCTATATATATATATATATATGACCTGTCTCTTGAGATACCTGTATGCAGGTCAGGAAACAACAGTTAGAACTGGACATGGAACAACAGACTGGTTCCAAATAGGAAAAGGAGTGCATCAAGGCTGTATATTGTCACCCTGCTTATTTAACTTATATGCAGAGTACATCATGAGGAACGCTGGGCTGGATGAAGCACAAGCTGGAATCAAGATTGCCAGGAGAAATATCGATAACCTCAGATATGCAGATGACACCACCCTTATGGCAGAAAGCAAAGAGGAACTGAAGAGCCTCTTGATAAAAGTGAAAGAGAGTGAAAAAGTTGGCTTGAAGCTCAACATTCAGAAAACTAAGATCATGGCATCTGGTCCCATCACTTCATGGCAAATGGATGGGGAAACAGTGGAAACAGTAGCTGACTTTATTTTGGGGGGCTTCAAAATCACTGCAGATGGCGACTGCAGCCATGAAATTAAAAGACGCTTGCTCCTTGGAAGAAAAGCTATAACCAACTTACACAGCATATTAAAAAGCAGAGGCATTACTTTGACAACAAAGGTCCGTCTAGTGAAGGCTATGGTTTTTCCAGTAGTCATATATGGATGTGAGAGTTGGACTATAAAGAAGGCTGAGCGCCGAAGAATTGATGTTTTTGAAGTGTGATGTTGGAGAAGACTCTTGACAGTCCCTTGAACAGCAAGGATATCCAACCAGTCCATCCTAAAGGAATTCAGTCCTGAATATTCATTGGAAGGACTAATGTTGAAGCTGAAACTCCAATACTTTGGCGACCTGATGCAAAGAACTGACTCATTTGAAGACACTGATGCTGGGAAAGATTGAAGGCGGGAGGAGAAGGGGATGACAGAGGATGAGATGGCTGGATGGCATCACCAACTCAATGGATGAGTCTGAGTAAACTCCAGGAGTTGATGATGGACAGGGAGGCCTGGCATGCTGCAGTCCATGGGGTCACAAAGAGTCAGACATGACTGAGCGACTGAACTGAACACACTAACATGTATACATGTTAATACATATACAGCTGACCTCTGAATAACACAGGTTTGAACTGAGGGTTTGAAGGTCCAGTCATACAGACTTTTTCCAGTATGTATGACAGTACCACACAGTCTGCTGTTGGCCGAAGCAGTGAATGTGGAAACGCAGATATGGAGGGCTGACTCTGAGTAACACAGGGACTTATGCTGCACGGAGGCTCAGCACCTCTAACTCCCATGTTGTTCAAGGGTCAGCTGTACAGCATATAAATCACATTTCCACACAAGAGTTTAGTGTTTTTAAAAAAGTTTTCAAGAAATCATTAATAGTTTCAAAACATGCATTGTTTCCAAGATGGCACTTTTAAAAAGCAGCTTGATAAATGATTCATTAAAATCAAAAGAAAATACTTAAACATTTTCAGAACAGTGTTCAAATTAAAGATACTTCCTCATAATAACAAAGGAGAATATGACAAGAATTATCTTCACCGCAACATAAAAGGTAAGATACATCCTTGATATAAAAGAATAAAATCAAATTTGAAGGCTACAAAGTAAAATATGGAGTTAATACAACAGAAATATATTTTTTACTTTTCATGTGTGAAAAATATATTGTTAGCTTACAATTTTTTCCCTGCTACTTATTAACTGTAAGACCTTAGGCAAATAGTTAACCTGTCTCAATATCCTCTTCTACAAAAGGTAGATAATAATAGCACATAAGTCAAAGCACTGTGGTGAGCATTAAATGAGTTAACATGCATAAATACTTATACTTAAAACGTTACACAACACATCATAAATACTCTATGTTTGCTATTATTTTTATTAGGCCTATCATCATTACCATTATTATTTCAACAGCAAATGAAACAGATAAAATATACCTGGTAATGGCAGAAGATTGATACTACATTTCTGGGCAATTTTCATCAGCATATTTTCTTCTTCTCCCCTGCAGCAGTAGGTCACTGTCAGTCCCAAAGTACCTAAAGCACCGAAGGAATGTTAAGCAGTCAGTCAGTTTTCATATAAATGAAACTCCAAGTCCACTTGCCACATTACAGCTTCCTCTCCTCAAAGAAAGCATCACAACTTTTTTCTTCTTACCAAAACGGCCAGCTCTGCCAGTCCGATGCATGTATGTCTCCCAGTCCAGTGGCACATCCAGGTTTACGACTAGGTTCACCTTCTCAGCATCAATTCCACGGGAAGTCTTGAATTGAAGAAAAGAACAATTGCTTGTTTGCAGTAACTACTGCATGGATACACTATTATTCTAGTATAACAGCCCAATTAAGAACAGGAGGATATTTAGGAACAAAGGAAAATTTGTTTCTAATGAATAACTGACTTCAAGAATAAAGATTAAAAACACAAAAGACTTGTGATTACTATAGCGATTACTATAACTACAAGGTATAATTTTACTTTATTTAAATGTTATGAATTTGAATGTTTTTTACACTAACTTTTCCCAATAAAGTCCACTATGAAACCAAAAAAAATAAAAATACAAAAGACATTTTTAGGAAAACATATTCCCCAGCACTGGAAATATGATTATCTTCTGGTATTCCTGTCAGATACACCCACTAAAATAATAGTTGAAATCTGTACATTTGATAACAGAACATATGTCCTGATGGATTAGTCACCCAAACTGAACAGGAAATTTACCAAATCTGTGGAAATGAGGACTCTGCAATGAAACTGCTTCAGTTTAGCCATAGCGTCAAGACGCTGACTCTGATTCATGTTGCCTAAAAAGATCCAGAAATAAAGTCACATAAAACAAGCTAATATACATCTATCAAATCCACAAAAAGCAGAAATAGTAATACCCAGTCTTAACAGTTTAGAAATATAACAACCAAAGTTAATTCTGTCATTATATGGAAATCTAGATTAAGACCTAAAGTCAGAATCTTTTAAGATACAGTTACACAATCAACTCAAAATTCAATTTTAATTTTTTTCTTATATTTATTTTTTGGCCGAGCTGCAGTATGTGGGGATCTTAGTTCTCCAACCAGAGATTAAACTCATGCCTCCCTGCAGTGGGAATGCAGAGTCTTAACCACTGGACCACCAGGGAAGTCCCTCAAAATTCAGTTTTAAATGGTGACTAAGTCTATGCCTGCAGATGTGACATTCTATCTAAAAGTTACATACAAGGTTTAACAATTCTTAGCAAAATAAAATTGCTTTAATCAGTTGCTTATCAATTTGGTATTGAAGTGTGATCTACAGTCCAAATATTGATCCATGGGATATATCATCACCAAACAAGCCTATGCTAACAGGTTAAAAACTAAGCTGAGATAGCAACCAAAACTCTAAAAAGGCTCTCAATGATCAAAAATTCCTTTAAATCTTCCATTCCTAGGTCAGCAGTAATAATTCAGTTTTGTGTCAAAAATCAATCAGTTCTGAGTCTTCCGTGGTAGTAGTTCAGTGATAAAGAATCTGCCTGCCAATGCAGGAGACACGGATTCAATCCCTGGTTTGGAAAGATCCTTCAGGCTGTGGAGCTTACTAAACCCACGCATCACAACTACTGAACCTGTGAGCCCAGGAGCTGCAACTACCGAAGCCTGCAAGCCTAGGGTCCAAGCTCCACAACGAGAGAGGCCACTGCAACGGAAAGCCCAATCGCTGAAACTAGAAAAAAAGCCTTCACAGCAGTGAAGACCTACCACCTACCACAGTCATAAATAAATAAATGAAAAATCAATCGGTTTTGCTTTCCAAGAGACCATAAAAGTCAATTTAGTCAGCAATTCTTAGCAATTTTAAAATGATTATCTTAAGACAAAAAAAAGACTTTGTTTTTATAAAATTAGTTATCCGTGGATATAACTCAAGTTTTCTAATATTATAAACCATGTTACTTGTTAAAAAAAACAAGGATATTGGTATAACCAAATCTCAGTGAAAAATAAACCTGAAATTCCTTTTCCTCTAAAGACTCAGTATAACCCCATATTAACAAGTCAACTCATGAAGTGATATGTCTCCTGACTTTGGAGAAGCTTCAAGTCAGGATACTCAACAAAGATTAAAGTTAAGAGGTGAAGTTACCTGAAATGCACTCGGCAGGAAAGCCTTTAGAAGAAAGGATATCAGCCAAGTGTTGTGCTCTATGAAAAATAACACAGAGGGTTATAATTTTACAAATATTGCCCACACCTATCCTTGTATTTCATAAGTTCCCCAGATGACTTTTAAGGTACAGTACCTGCTGTGTAAGTTAGAAAAGACTAAGGCTTGATTAAATGGAATTTTGCTGAACAGTTCCTGTAAATGTTGAGTCTTTTCCTCAAAAATCTTATGGGCCAAAGGGTATGAATTGACAATCTTATAATACTGCTTCAAACCTATAAAGAAGAGTCTTCTGTTAAAACAAACCTATTTGCTAAATAAAGCAAATATGAAAACAATAGATAACTAAACGAAAGAAAGCTCCAGAATATCATAAACAAACCCAGTAAGTAACAAATCCAATATCTATACACACCTATTAGACTCGGATCACTGGAATTTAGTCTTACAAAAGTGGGCTCCCTCATGTACTTTGTCAAAGCATTAGCCAAAAATTCAGGGTAAGTAGCTGACACTGCCAACATCTGTTTACTTGCAGGCAAGGAAGAATAAATCCAACTGCAAAATAAAAGAAAAACACACATTCTGAAAACTATTCAGATGGTAATCACCACTTAGAAAAGTCAAAGACAGATACTTTGGAGCACCATTTTAATAGTCAAGTTACTTATTTTTCTTACTTTATTTGCTCCTGGAAGCTGCCTTCTTCTAAAAGCTTATCTGCTTCATCAAGAATAAAAAGACGTATACTGCCTGGATTCAAGTAGTCAAGTTCTATCAGTTGTTTAATTCTGCCTAAATTCCAGAAAACAAAACAAAACATATTCAAATATTCATAATGCACCAATCTGTGGAAATTTCAGCCAATTCTGTTACTCTACTTAACAGGCGGAACTGCTGATCTGAGCCAACCCTTACTATTCTCTATTTACACACTAAACCACAAATTAGAAATCTTGAGTTCTGACCTTGCCTAAATCCGTTATTTTTCCCTCACATTTCATCACCAGTATGTATGGAAAATAAACACTATTCCTGTTAAGAGTTGTAAGGCACTGAATGCTAGATTGTGATTCTGAGTGATTCATGACTGAAAGACAATACGGAAGCAAAGAATCCCAATCCATAGCTTAGAAGGGCTTCCTGAAAGTTATCTCAATACTCTTCTTTTCAAAAGCCTTTCCCATACTTGTTCTTAAACATCCTTAGGAATGGAGATTTTATAAATTCTGTTGGTAATCCAGTCATGTGTTTATATCTCACTAATCTATTATTCTTCATCTTAATTACCATAGTTATCAAAGACTGCCATATTCTTATTGTTATATAAAAATGCTCAGTTACTTAAAAGCCCAGTAATTAAAAGGTGCTGATATCTTACCAGGAGAACCAACAGCAATATGACACTTCTTAAGTCTGGTTTTGTCTTGTGATAATGGAGTCCCTCCAATAAACACATGACACTCTAACCCTTCCATTTTTATTCCAATGGCTGTGATAACAGAATGTATCTGTACAGCAATTTCTCTTGTGGGAGCCAAGATCAAAATCTAAAAGACAAAAACAAAAACTAAAATATACCTTCAACAAGTCAGCAGAATAAATATATAAGGTAGGACTCAAAAAGATATCCCCAATGCCTGGCATAATTGTTTATAGATAACATGGGCAAATCATGTTATCTTTAACAAATCTTTGTCGAAGAAATGATCCCCAAACCCAAATCTCCTGTTAATTTGGGTAAGGCCATCTTCCCTGGTGGCTCAGACAGTAAAGCGTCTGTCTACAATGCGGGAGACCCGGGTTCAATCCCTGGGTTGGGAAGAGAAGGAAATGGCAGTCCACTCCAGTACTACTGCCTGGAAAATCCCATGGACAGAGGAGCCTGGTAGACTACAGTCCACGGGGTCGCAAAGAGTCCGACATGACTGAGAAACTTCACTTTCACTTTCATCTTAGACATACTCTGAGAAAATCTAGAAAATGGGAGATCAGTATAATAAACTCACTGTAAGAACCACCTAGTTACCAACAACAGCCAAGCACCTCATTACCACAAATCAGGCAAAATGCTAAACCTCACCATAATCTGGTGAGCAAATAAAAGCATAAAAAAAAACCCTATCTGTATTCTCAAGAAATGACAAAATTGACACACATGGCAGACATGTTTATTTAACATGTAGTAATAACAGAAATCTCTAAACTACTATTTGGTCACTATCCCATCCACACCACCACCAGTCAATACCCTCAATGTCTACTTTCCCCATATACTTGTCATATGCCTCAAGGGAATCATTCACCAACTTCACGTCTATCTCTGAGGAGCCACTGGTACTTCATCTGGTGTAGTAAAATCCACATAACATACCCTCCTTTGGGTCATCTAAGCTAAACTCACCTGGGTACTTAGGTTCTCAAGAACAAGAGAGTCCAAAGCAATAGTGGAGAAGACACAGGTTTTCCCAGTTCCAGACTTAGCCTGAACAATTAAATCTGAGAAGAAAACAAAGTTAGCTAGGACTGAAGAAACTTAGGTACCAATCCCAGAACTAGAAGGGTCTCCAGAGAGATCACATCGTTGGCACTTTGGTTTTTACCCTTAACTCTTAAAAAAGCATGAAGCCATATCCAGAAATAGGCCTCCTCCCTGAACCCCTACCGTTTCTTTTCTTCTTTAGGCTTAAGAACCAGAAGTTTGAAGTATTAAATCAAAGTATCAGTAGGGTCACATTCCCTCCAAAGACTTTATGGTTATCAATACAATTCTTCCCTGTCTCTTCCAGTTTCTGATGGCTCAGACATTTCTTGGCGCGAAGTTGTGTAACTCCAGTCTCTGGCTTTCTTCTCTTTCTCTGTTATAAAGACTCTTGTCACTAGATTTAGGGTCTACCCTAATCCAGGATGATCTCATCAGAGATCCTCACTACTGTTTACTTTTCTCAAACATAGAACCACTTGTCAGAGTAGAATGGACCTTAAATATCTCCAAATTCAGTACTGCGCCTCCGTTTGACGGTGTAGGATATAGAGGCTCGCGGAACGCGGTGTCGTGCCCCTGCAGGCAGCCGCCCTGGGCCCTTCCCGGCCCTCGCCACGGCTCGACCCCTGCGCAATCCCCCACCTCCGGCCCTCGTGGCCCCTCCAGTGCCCCCTCCCTCACCGAGTCCACATCGCCCCAGCGGGATGGCCTTCAGCTGCACGGGCGACGGCCGCTCGAAGCCAACCGCCCGCAGGCCCTCCAGCACCGGGCGCGACAGCAGCAGCGACTCGAAGTCTGCCGGCTCCGCCAGCAGCACGTCCCCAGTGCGGGTCAGCGGGCCGCTGATGTCGTGAGCCGTCCGCAGGCTCCGCACTGGCCGGGGGGCTGGCTCCGGGGCCGAGAACTGCGCGGCCACACGCTCCGCCGGCATCGCGGTCTCCACGGTCGCTAAGGCCGCCGGGGCTTCAAACGCCGCCGCCATGGTAGCCGCGCCGCCGGATCTCGCGGTACTTGGGGCGAGGCTGGGAGCCTGAGAGCGAGAAGAGGAAAAACTTTATTGGCAGTCTTCCCGCGAAGACACTGACACGCCAGGCCTCGAACAGAAGGGGAAGTTAAAGGCTTAGAAACACTCGGAAACAGCTACAACAACAAAATAAAATGTGACCAGAGGATGGCGGGAAAAGGGAGGAGAGGAAAGCAGAGGCTACCAGCGTGTCGCCGCCTGCGACCTGTAGAGGGCGCCGCGCGCTAGCTATGGGAGCACCGCCCCGCCCCAAGGCCCTCTGAGGGCGGGTCCGCCCGGCCCGGCGCCCAGCGCCCGGCGTTGGCGGCCTCACAACGCTGTCTTTGTGATGCGCTCTGTGCGTCAAGCTCCCCGCCTCCGGGCCTTGACTCCGCGGTCGCCGCCTCCGGATCCCCACCCTGTCCCGCCCCAACTCGCTGCCTTGTCCTGCGCTCTCGGAGAGCGCCCGGAGTACAGCGAGACGATTGGCCACGTTGCACAGTAAATGTGTGTGGTTTCCTCTTTGTGTCCCCAGCCCCTGGCACAGTACCTGGCACACGGTTAGCCCTGATAAGAGAAATCGGATAGGAACCAGCAACTGCACTGACAGCTCCCTCATTCGTATCTCCACCTCCGACCTCTGAACTCCGCATTTGTACCTCCATCTCCCGTCCCAACGCTCCGCTTCGATGTCTAACAGCTCAAATTTAACGTTTTCTGTTAAACCTTATCCCTCCCCACCACCATCTCAAGAACGACAACTTTAGGCCTCAGCTCAAATATCACCTTTTCAAAGAGGACTTTCCTGAACACCCTGAGATAGCTCCCTCAGCTTTTCTCATCACTCTATTCCCGTGTTCTGGTTTATTTTTCTTCATGGTACTTATCGCTAGCTGAAGTCATGTTTGTTGTCTGTCACCCCCATGTTTGTTCTCTGTCCTCTGACAGAGATCTAGTCTCTCTTCTCTTCAATATCCCTTGTCGGAAAAAAGCAATCTGACCCAGAGTAAGTGCTCAGTATTTATTGAACAAATGAGTTCCTATAACAAAGTCTGAATCATAACTCCAAAATGTGTTTCTGGAACCTAATCTTAACAGTTCCAAACTAGAGATAGTTCTGCATCTAACCCCCACTTTTGCCTTTGTCCTGATATCATAATTCTGGTCATTATCTCTCGCCAGTTCACACTTCCCTTCTCTGTGTGTGTGTCTCTCTCTCACACACACACAGTGATGATTCAGATTCCAAAAGAGGTAGGAGGACTTTGGCTTGGTAGTCTCATTGGGAAGGGGTCCTCAGATGCATTTTTCTTAGAAATTTATAGAACGCTAAAAGTATCAACTGTTTCTATGAAAGAAAGGGGCCTGTTGGGGGTGAGCAGTAAAGGTTTCAGACTTCCTGTTAGTACCCTACCTCTTTCACTCACCTAATCCTTGAATCCCAAACCTGGGAATTATTCTTGACTCCACCCTGCACTATACCTCCCCTTCTTTTTTTCTTTTCTTTTTCTTGACCACATGGTGCAACTTGCGGGATCAACCAGGGAGTGAACCCCTTGAATACTAGGCCAGCAGTGAAAGTGGCTAATCCTAACCCCTGGACTGCCAGGGAAGTCCCTCCCCTTTCTAACAGTTACAAGGGCAGGTAATTTTGCCTCCGAATAACTCATCCATATCTCTTCTCCAGTCTCCATAGCATCTGTCCTATTTTAGGTCCCTTTATCATCCTATTTCAACAGCCTCCTGAATGGTGCCCTTGCTCAGAGTTTCTTCTCTCTCCCAGCCATCTACCCTACAGGCACTGGAGTGACCTTTCTTAAGTAGATATCTTAGGTTGTTTGGGTCCAGCTTCTGATCCTACTCCTTTTGACCACCTTATTTCCCATCCCAGGGTCCCACTTCTCACTATAAGTGATTCCAGTATAGCTCTTACCTTGTTCTTTTTACTTATTTACGTATCTGTCCTTCACACTAAATAAACTGAGTTTCTCAAGGATGGAAATTTTCTTACCCAAGGCTCTCCAGTCCAGCACCAGGCCCTTGGTGGACCTAATAAACATTGAATGACAAACCTTTTCCTGCTCAAAAATCTAAGCTGAATTTTCATGCTCAGCAGCAGCTGTGTAGAACTCACACCAATTGCCAATGAAGAACTTAGCTCTCATCCCAAAAGAAATACAAAGACTATTTTTCCAGAAAAGAACATTTATAGTTTTATAGGCATTCTGTCATTACATTCGTTGTTTACAAAGTCTTATGGACACAAATATTGCAGTTATATTACTAAGCATAAATTATATTGCTATAGCTAAAAACAAATCAATACAATTTTTTATTCAGTAGTTAAAAAATTGGAATAATGCTGCTGTTCATAATGTTTCATGCCATAAAAATAAAACACAAAGGTAAGAGACCATTTAATAATCAGGAGGTATGAGAGTAACATACACAGAAAAAAGCTGGACTGTTGTCTACCTCCTGGCCTCTCCCAGGATAAAATCACAGTAGGACCCCAGCCTCCTTTTATGCTGTTTTGTCTACCTGGAAAGTCTTTCCTGATGTTATATACATGGAAGCTAGTGGAGGGATAGATTCCTGTGAACTGAAGAAGTGGGAGTAAGATATCAACTCAGAATGGATTTTCAGGTTCAA